>NC_091980.1:5978197-6156659 GCF_044704955.1 Pristiophorus japonicus | reverse complement strand
GGGGATGGGGGTGGGAATCACACCTGGCCCGGGGAGGGGGGAGGGGTGATCACACCTGGCCCGGGGGGGGGGGGATCACACCTGGCCCGGGGAGGGGGGGGGATCACACCTGGCCCGGGGAGGGGGGTGGGGATCACACCTGGCCCGGGGAGGGGGGGGGGGTGATCACACCTGGCCCGGGGAGGGGGGTGGGGATCACACCTGGCCCGGGGAGGGGGGTGGGGATCACACCTGGCCCGGGGAGGGGGGTGGGAATCACACCTGGCCCGGGGAGGGGGGGTGGGAATCACACCTGGCCCGGGGAGGGGGGTGGGAATCACACCTGGCCCGGGGAGGGGGGGGGGGTGATCACACCTGGCCCGGGGAGGGGGGGGGGGGATCACACCTGGCCCGGGGAGGGGGGGGTGGGAATCACACCTGGCCCGGGGAGGGGGGGGGATCACACCTGGGCCGGGGAGGGGGGGGTGGGAATCACACCTGGCCCGGGGAGGGGGGGGGGGGGGGATCACACCTGGCCCGGGGAGGGGGGGGGGGGGGGGATCACACCTGGCCCGGGGAGGGGGGGGGGATCACACCTGGCCCGGGGAGGGGGGGGGGGGATCACACCTGGCCCGGGGAGGGGGGGGGGGATCACACCTGGCCCGGGGAGGGGGGGGGATCACACCTGGCCCGGGGAGGGAGGGGGGGGGGGATCACACCTGGCCCGGGGAGGGGGGGGGGGGGGATCACACCTGGCCCGGGGAGGGGGGGGGGATTATTTACCTGTCTCCAGGCGGAGCTTCCAGTCTCCATGACACCAGGAGCGGGTCCCGCCCCGCCCCGCCGCCCGGCTCTCCACACACACGGACACTGTGGCCGCACGGCCCGGCGCCGCTCGGTCGGTCACTGGGCACCGGCCTCTCACCGTCAGCCTCCTGCTCCCGCTCCCGGGCTGTTTCTCTCCGCTTCCCGACACGTCACCGCCTCCGCCGGAACTGCTTCCCCGCCGAACGCAGCCTCAGCGCCGGGAATGGGCGGTGACCCGGCAGCAAAAAGGCTGGAATTACACACTCAGAGACTGTAGTATACACACCCAGAGACTGGGGAATACACACCCAGAGACTGGGAATACACACCCAGAGACTGGGAATACACACCCAGAGATCGCGGACTACACAAACAGAGACTGGGAATACACACTCAGAGACATGGACCATGTACAGTAAACACCTCAAGTCGCTGGACAAATACCACCCAACAATATCTCCGAAAGATCCTACAAATCTCCTGAGAGGACTGATGCAGCAACATTAGCGTCCTCAACCAGTCCAATATCCCCAACATCGAAGCACTGACCACACTCGATCAGCTCCGCTGGGCAGGCCACATTGTCCCATGCCAGACACGAGACTCCCAAAGCAAGCGCTGTACTTGGAACTCCTTCACGGCAAACGAGCCAAAGGTGGGCAGCGGAAACGTTACAAGGACACCCTCAAAGCCTCCCTGGTAAAGTGCAACATCCCCACCGGCACCTGGGAGTCCCTGGCCAAAGACCGCCCTAAGTGGAGGAAGTGCATCTGGGAGGGCGCTGAGCACCTCGAGTCTCATCGCCGAGAGCATGCAGAAACCAAGCGCAGGCAGCGGAAGGAGCGTGCGGCAAACCAGTCCCACCCACCCTTATCCTCAACGACTATCTGTCCCACCTGTGGCAGGGACTGTGGTTCTTGTATTAACATAGAAAATAGGTGCAGGAGTAGGCCATTCGGCCCTTCGAGTCTGCACCAGCATTCAATATGATCATGGCTGATCATTCCCTCAGTACCCCTTTCCTGCTTTCTCTCCATACCCCTTGATCCCCTTAGCTGTAAGGGCCATATCTAACTCCCTCTTGAATATATCAAATGAACTGGCATCAACAACTCTCTGCGGTAGAGAATTCCACAAGTTCACAACTCTGAGTGAAGAGATTTCTCCTCATCTCGGTCCTAAATGGCTTACCCCTTATCCTAAGACTGTGTCCCCTGGTTCTGGACTTCCCAAACATCAGGAACATTCTTCCCGCATCTAACCTGTCCCGTCCCATCAGAATCTTATATGTTTCTATTGGACTGTGCAGCTACCTAAGGACTCATGTTTAGAGTGGAATCAAGTCTTCCTCGATTCCGAGGGACTGCCTATGATGATGATGATGATGTCCTTGTTATGCTCGGGGCATCTGTGTGATCTCCCATTGGTAGAGAATAACTAGCTCCCTGAGCCAGCCAGCACTGCAGTAACCCAATTAGTTAGTGAGTTAGTTAGTGAGTTAGTTAATTAGTTAGTGAGTTAGGCAGTGAGTTAGGCAGTGAGTTAGTTAGTGAGTGAGTGAGTGAGTGATTCAGTGAGTTAGTTAGTGAGTGAGTAAGTTAGTTAGTTAGTGAGTTGATTAGTGAGTTAGTGAGTTAGATAGCAAGTTGGTTAGTGAGTTAATGAGTGAGTGAGTGAGTTAGTTCGTTAGTTAGTTAGTTAGAGTCTCCTGTGCCTAGTGGCATATGAGGCAACCCGTTTCCTCCACTAATACAAAAACAAAATACCGCGGATGCTGGAATCTGAAATAAAAGCAGAAAATGCTGGAAATCTCAGCGGGTCGGGCAGCGTCTGTGGAGAGAAACAGAGTTAATGTTTCGGGTTGATGGCCCTTTGTCAGAGTTCTGTGGAGAGAAACAAGAGTTCTCTCCGTTGTGGCATTGGTTTGAAGAGTTACCTGGCCTCCCAACCCAAGCAGAGTTGTGACGAAGGTTCATCGACCTGAAACGTTAACTCTGTTTCTCTCTCCACGGATGCTGCCCGAACCTCTGAGATTTGCAGCATTTTGTGTGCATACATTTCTTCCACTGCTGTCCATCCAGAGTGAGATATTTCACTCCAATCGGAGCCTCATCTCCCCCCCCCACATGCAACAGTTGATGCTTGTGTTTGCCGGCCTGTAACAGACTCCTCTTGCCTCTGGGCAGTTTCTGTAACCAGAGGTATTTTTTCACGCAGACTAGTCGTCAGCCTGAGCCACAACTCCTCCCAGTACCGAGGAGGGCGTGCGGGCTGGCCTTCAGTCTGGCTCCTACTTGTTGACCCCGCTGGCTTCGGTGGTCCAAGGGTCACAGGAGCTTGCAATGCCTTCCCACCATGTCCGTTTGCAGTACTCCAGGGCGGGGTCAGTGATTGACAAGCTGGCTTAGGTCATTGACAGGGCCCGCAGTGGTAGATCTGTCACCATGGGGCTTCGATGCTGGGGATGTTGCCCTGGTCAAGGACGCTAACGTTGGTGCGTCTGTCCTCCCAGGGGATTTGCAGGATCTTGCGGAGACATCGTTGGTGGTATTCCTCCAGCGATTTGAGGGGTCTACTGTACATGGTCCACGTCTCTGAGTGTATTGTCAAGGCATATAGATCAAAGACGGGTAACATAGAAACATAGAAAATAGGTGCAGGAGTAGGCCATTCGGCCCTTCGAGCCTGCACCACCATTCAATGAGTTCATGGCTGAACATGCAACTTCAGTACCCCATTCCTGCTTTCTCGCCATACCCCTTGATCCCCCGAGTAGTAAGGACGACATCTAACTCCTTTTTGAATATATTTAGTGAATTGGCCTCAACAACTTTCTGTGGTAGAGAATTCCACAGGTTCACCACTCTCTGGGTGAAGAAGTTTCTCCTCATCTCGGTCCTAAATGGCTTACCCCTTATCCTTAGACTGTGACCCCTGGTTCTGGACTTCCCCAACATTGGGAACATTCTTCCTGCATCTAACCTGTCTAAACCCGTCAGAATTTTAAATGTTTCTATGAGATCCCCTCTCATTCTTCTGAACTCCAGTGAATACAAGCCCAGTTGATCCAGTCTTTCTTGAGTAAGTGGAGCTGAGGTACGTATCAGTCATGATCTCATTGGATGGCGGAATGGGCTCGAGGAGCTGAATGGCCTTCTCCTGGTCCTACTTTGTCCAATTGGTGGACAAGCTGCTCAGTCTGATTATCGCCCAGGCAGAGAAGGTGAAAATGACCAGTAGCTCTTCCTTTATCCTCTCACTCCTGGTCCTTTCAGCTCTTCACTCCTTACCTCTATGGCATCCCCTTCCTCTTAGATTCTACAAAGCATTTGATAACTCATTTGGTCATCGATGAATTACGAAGGGTCATCGACCTGAAACATTAACTCTGTTTCTCTCTCCACTGATGCTGCCCGACCCGCTGAGATTTCCCACATTCTCTGCTTTTATTTCAGATTTCCAGCCTCCGTAGTATTTTGCTTTTGTGTTTTGGGTGAATTATTATCATTTGATTCACCACATCCTCCTCACGACTCAGTTTCACCCCATTGCTGTTCTGCCACGTTGGCCTTGGCTGATTACTGCGGCTTCTCAAACAAAACTCTTCCCTGTTTTCTGTTATTTTTCTCTGCAGTTCCCCTCGCCAGAGTGGGACACCGTCACACCGGAGGCAAAAGATCTCATCAACAAGATGTTGACAATCAACCCTGCCAAGCGCATCTCCGCCGCCGAAGCCCTCAAACACCCCTGGATCTCGGTACGTCGACATGTGTTTAACGGCAGGGACGTGTGGCCCAGGATCAAGGCATCTATGATCTGACCAGTCATCTTGGCAAGGAGAGTCAATGGGTGGGATAGTGTCCATGATGGGTGAGAGTGTCCATGGGCTGTGGGAGAAGATTCAATGGGTGGGTAGGGTTTATGATAGGGGAGAGTGTAGATGGGCTGTGGGAGGAGATTCAATGGGTGGGATAGTGTCCATGATGGGTGAGAGTGTCCATGGGCTGTGGGAGGAGATTAAATGGATGGGTAGGGTTTATGATAGGGGAGAGTGTCCATGGGCTGTGGGAGGATTCAATGGGTGGGTAGGGTTTATGATAGAGGAGAGTGTCCATGGGCTGTGGGAGGATTCAATGGGTGGGTAGGGTTTATGATAGGGGAGAGTGTCCATGGGCTGTGGGAGGATTCAATGGGTGGGTAGGGTTTATGATAGAGGAGAGTGCCCATGGGCTGTGGGAGGGGATTCAATGGGTGGGTAGGGTTTATGATAGGGGAGAGTGTCCATGGGCTGTGGAAGGATTCAATGGGTGGGTAGGGTTTATGATAGAGGAGAGTGTAGATGGGCCGTGGGAGGATTCAATGGTTGGGATAGTGTCCATGATGAGGGAGAGTGCCCATGGGCTGTGGGAGGGGATTCAATGGGTGGGTAGGGTTTATGATGGGGGAGAGTGTCCATGGGCTGTGGGAGGATTCAATGGGTGGGTAGGGTCCATGATGGGGGAGAGTTCCCATGGGCTGTGGGAGGATTCAATGGGTGGGTAGGGTCCATGATAGGGGAGAGTGCCCATGGGCTGTGGGAGGATTCAATGGGTGGGTAGGGTTTATGATAGGGGAGAGTGTAGATGGGCTGTGGGAGGAGATTCAATGGGTGGGTAGGGTCCATGATGGGGGAGAGTGTAGATGGGCTGTGGGAGGAGATTCAATGGGTGGGTAGGCTCCATGATAGAGGAGAGTATCCAGGAGGAGTTAGCTTTATAGACTAAATAGATTTTTGACAGTTAATACTTCCTTGCCTTCTTATGTATGTACGATTTTCCAACTCGAGGTACCGGATTGGTCATTTGCTAAGAACCAGACATGTTTATTCGGACTGCTTCAGAATTAGCGTGTGATTGTGTTTTTAGTATTGGGTGGTACTTGAGAGAATACGAAAATAAGTCACACATTGAGGTAACAAAAGAGCTTGAAATGCCTTGTCCCAATGAACCACCTCTTAGTTTTTTCATTCAGTAAGGTACCGCATAAAGTTCACGTCGACCTGTGCGCTTAGAGATTGTTACAAAGGCTTTCGGGTAGAAACATCTTTGCCTCGTAGTAGGAAATATAAACGTGGAATTAATTTAAGGGGTGATTCATTTCACCTCGACAACATCCTGCATTTAAATCGCGTCTCTAGATATGATTTCCATATAAGCTGGACTCTCAATGGGCTTTCTGCACAGATTGCGGACCCTGTGAATCGGGGGCGTAATTAGCAGTGTAAGCCCATCCCTAGTGTCAGCCATGGCTCAGTGGGAAGCACCTTCGCTTCTGAGTCAGAAGGTCGTGGGTTCAAGTCCCACTCCAGGGACTTGAGCACAAAAATCTAGGCTGACACTCCCAGTGCAATACTGACGGAGTGCCGAACTGTCGGAGGAGCAGTACTGAGGAAGTGCCGCACTGACGGAGGGGCAGTACTGAGGGAGCGCCGCACTGTCGGAGGGGCAGTACTGAGGGAGTGCCGCACTGTCGGAGGGGCAGTACTGAGGAAGTGCCGCACTGACGGAGGGGCAGTACTGAGGGAGTGCCGCACTGTCGGAGGGGCAGTACTGAGGGAGTGCCGCACTGTCGGAGGGGCAGTACTGAGGGAGCGCCGCACTGTCGGAGGGGCAGTACTGAGGGAACACAGCACTGTCGGAGGGGTCGTCTTTCAGATGAGACGATAAACCGAGGCCCCGTCTGCTCTCTCAGGTGGAAGTAAAAGATCCCATGGCCACTATTACGAAGAAGAGCAGGGAAGTTCTCCCCGGTGTCCTGGGGCCAAGATTTATCCCTCAATTAATATCACGAAAACAGATTATCTGGGTCATTATCACATTGCTGTGTGTGGGAGCTTGCTGTGCACAAATTTCCACATTACAGCAGTGACTACACTCCAAAGGAAATTCATTGGCTGTAAAGCGCTTTGAGACATCCCGGCAGTCGTGAAAGGCGCTATATAAATCCAAGTCTTTCTAATACTATCCACACAGTCCCACGTTAAGTTGGTCTGTGTCGGGCTCAGTGCAGGCGGGCAGGGGGAGGGAGTCTCTCAATGATGCACCACAGGGCGCGTTAGGGGTGGGATAGGTTCACGTGGCCCGTTATACCTCACCGGGAGAGGGGAATTGGGCAGAGTGTGTGTAACGGGCGATCCAGCTGCCACACTCAGTTTTAAGGGCCTCCCGTGGATGTGGCATATTTTGCCCCCACTGTATTTCCCCTGCGCTCTCTGTGAACGTCTCTGCGCACTGGGTCTTTAGGGCCATAACGCTGCCCATTTTTTTGTGCTGTTGGTGAATGGGCAACGCCACTGTTTTGGGGCGCTTACACCTCAGACCACCAGCAGGTGGCAGCCTCACTCCATCCCACCCTCACAAAAACACAGCAAGGGAGGAGCGAGTGCACAGGGAAAGGAAAAGACAAGACTTGCATTTATATAAGCGCCTTTCACAACCACCGGACGCCTCAAAGCGCTTTACAGCCAATGAAGTACTCTTGGAGTGGAGTCACTCTTGTAATGTGGGAAACACAGCAACCAATTTGCGCACAGCAAGCTCCCACAAACCACAATGTGATAATGAAACCAGATAATCTTTTTTTTTGGTTATGTTCATTGAGCGATAAATATTGACCTAGGATACCAGGATAACTCATTTTGAAATAGTACCATTGGAATTTTTACGACCATTTGAGAGAGCAGACAGGGCCTCGGTTTAACATCTGAAATACGGCACCTCCGACAGTGCGGTGCTCCCTCAGTACTGCCCCTCGGACAGTGCAGCACTCCCTCAGTACTGCCTCCTGACACTGTGGTGCTCTCTCAGTACTGCCCCTCCGACAGTGCGGCACTCCCTCATTACTACCCCTCGGACAGTGCAGCACTCCCTCAGTACTGCCTCCTGACACTGTGGTGCTCTCTCAGTACTGCCCCTCCGACAGTGCGGCACTCCCTCAGTACTGCCCCTCCGACAGTGCGGCGCTCCCTCAGTACTGCCCCTCCGACAGTGCAGCGCTCCCTCAGTACTGCCCCTCCGACAGTGAGGCGCTCCCTCAGTACTGCCCCTCCGACAGTGCGGCGCTCCCTCAGCACTGCCCCTCCGACAGTGTGGCGCTCCCTCAGTACTGCCCCTCCAACAGTGCAGCACTCCCTCAGCACTGCCCCTCCGACAGTGCAGCGTTCCCTCAGTACTGCCCCTCCGACAGTGCGGCACTCCCTCAGCACTGCCCCTCCGACAGTACGGCGCTCCCTCAGTACTGCCCCTCCGACAGTGCGGCGCTCCCTCAGTACTGCCCCTCCGACAGTGCGGCGCTCCCTCAGCACTGCCCCTCTGACAGTGCGGCGCTCCCTCAGTACTGCCCCTCCGACAGTGCGGCGCTCCCTCAGTACTGCCCCTCCGACAGTGCGGCGCTCCCTCAGTACTGCCCCTCCGACAGTGCGGCGCTACCTCAGCACTGCCCCTCCGACAGTGCGGCGCTACCTCAGCACTGCCCCTCCGACAGTGCGGCGCTCCCTCAGTACTGCCCCTCCGATAGTGCAGCACTCCCTCAGCACTGCACTGGGAGTGTCAGCCTCGATTTCTGTGCTCAATTCCCTGGAGCGGGACTTGAACTCATAACCTTCCGACTCAGAGGTGAGAGAGAGTTCTCCCCACTGAGGCATGGCTTTAGTTTTGGTTCAAAGATTATAGTCCGGTCATCATTCTTTTGTTTCAATAAATGTGTATTAATGCATCATTAAAATGATCCTTTTTCCTCTGTTGTTCCCCCTCAGCATCGTGCCACAGTGGCCTCCTGTATGCACAGGCAAGAGACAGTCGACTGCTTGAAGAAATTCAACGCAAGAAGGAAGCTCAAGGTGTGTATGTCTTATTATCCGATCTCACAGATTGAGTGAACTGAGTATCGGACAGGCCCGGGCTCCTGTGTTTCAGTATTAGCTGCATAGAATTGAAAAGTTATGTAGAAGTTATGTAGAATGGGCCGATACTCTCTGGAGTTTAGAAGAATGAGAGGTGATCTCATTGGAACATAGAAGATTCTGAGGAGGATTGACAGGGTAGATGCTGAGGTGACAACTGGGAAGTCTAGAACCAGGGCTCACAGTCTCAGGATAAGGGGTCGGCCATTTAGGACTGAGATGAGGAGGAATTTCTTCACTCAGAGGGTGGTGAATCTTTGGAATTCTCTGCCCCAGAGGGCTATGGATGCTGAGTCTCTGAATATATTCCAGGCTGAGATCGGTAGATTTTTGGAGTCCAGGGGAATCGAGGGATATGGGGATCGGGCGGGAAAGTGGAGTTGAGTTTGAAGATCAGCCATGATCTCATTGAATGGCGGAGCAGGATCGAGGGGCCGAATGGCCGACTCCTGCTCCTAATTCTTATGCTCTTATGTTAAACTTGTATCAAACCTTGGTAAGACCACACTAGGAGTAATGTGCACAGTTCTGGTTCCATATAAAGTATATAGAGGCACCGGAAAATGTCCATCAAAGATTTATAGGGATGACATCAGAACTGAGAGGATATAACTTATCGGAAAAAATTGAACAGGCTGAGGGGTTGACCTAATAGAGGTCTTTAAGATTATGAAAGATTTTGGTCGGGTATACACAGAGAGAATGTTTCCACTTGTGGGGAAGAGCATAACTAGGGGCCATCAATATCAGACCGTCAGAAACAAACCCAATGGGGAATTCAGGAGAAACTTCTTTACCCAGAGAGCGGTGAGAATGTGGAACTCGCTGCCACAGGGAGGGGTTGAGGTGAATAGTATCGATGTATTTAAGGGGAGGCTGGATAAACACACGGGGGAGAAAGGAATAGAAGGATATGGTGATGGGGGGCGATGGAGAGGGGTGGGAGGGGGCTGGTGTGGAGCATAAACCCCAGCACAGAGCGGTGGGGCATAAACCCCGGCACCGAGCTGTGGGTGGAGTGTTAACCTTTGCCAGACTAGCACCAAGGACAAAAGGTGAAAGTTACCTTCGTTTACCGGCACCCCCGATCCTTCCAGATCTTCAGTTCCTGATACAGAAGTGGACACGTGCAACCCAGAGAACAGTTTGGAACACTAAATCGGAGTATTGTAACAGGAGGAGGCCATTCAGCCCCTGGAGCCTGTTCTACTTTTCCAGGAGATCATGGCTGCTCTGTATCTTAAGTCATCCCACCGCCTGGGCTCTGTATCTCTTTATACCTGTGGCCAGCAAAAACCACACTCTCTCAGATTTGAACTGATTAAGCGAGCCCCAGCACCTACTGCTATTTTGCGGGAGGGAGTTCCACACTTCTGTTTCCCAACTTCTCTCCTTAATGGCCTGAAGATTATGTTCCATTGTTCGAGACGCCCCCCCCGACAGTGGAAAAGATTTATCTCTATCTACCCAATCAGTTCATTTCAAAATCCTAGAAACCTCAATCAAATCCCCGCTTAACCTTCTAAGTTTGCTGACGATACAAAGATGGGAGGAAAAGTAATGTGTGAGGAGGACACAACAAATCTGCAACAGGACATAGACAGGCTCAGTGAGTGGGCAAAAATTTGGCAGATGGAGTATAATGTTGGAAAGTGTGAAGTCATGCACTTTGGCAGAAAAAAAATCAAAGTGCAAGTTATTATTTAAATGGAGAAAGATTGCAAAGTGCTGCAGTACAGCGGGACCTGGGGGTACTTGTGCATGAAACACAAAAGGATAGTATGCAGGTACAGCAAGTGACCAGGAAGGCCAATGGAATCTTGGCCTTTATTGCAAAGGGGATGGAGTATAAAAGCAGGGAAGCCTTGCTACAGTTATACAGGGTATTGGTGAGGCCACACCTGGAGTACTGCGTACAGTTTTGGTTTCCATATTTACTAAAGGATATACTTGCTTTGGAGGCAGTTCGGAGAAGGTTCACTAGGTTGATTCCGGGATGAGGGGGTTGACTTTTGAGGAAAAGTTGAGTAGGTTGGGCCTCTACTCATTGGAATTCAGAAGAATGGGAGGTGATCTTATCGAAACGTATAAGATTATGAGGAGGCTTGACAAGGTGGATGTAGAGAGGATGTTTCCACTGATGGGGGAGACTAGAACTAGAGGGCATGGTCTGAGAATAAGGGGCCGCCCATTTAAAACAGAGATGAGGAGAAATTTCTTCTCTCAGAGGGTTGTAAATCTGTGGAATTCGCTGCCTCAGAGAGCTGTGGAAGCTGGGACATTGAATAAATGTAAGACAGAGATAGACAGTTTCTTAACTGATAAGGGGATAAAGGGATTATGGAGAGAAGGAAGGGAAGTGGAGCTGAGTCCATGATTGGATCAGCCAAGATTATATTAAATGGCGGAGCAGGCTCGAGGGGCCATATGGCCTACTCCTGCTCCTATATCTTATGTTCTTATGTTATTATTCCAGGCAGTACAAGCCTAGTATATGTACTCTCTCTTTATAATCTAACCCTTGGAGCTCTGGTAACATTCTGGAGAATCTGCACTGCTCCTTCCAAGGCCAATATATCCTTGCTACGGTATATTGCCCAGAACAGTGCACAGCACTCCAGATGTGGTCTAACCAGGGCTTTGTACAACTGTAGCAACACTTTCTCCCTTTATATTGTAGCCCCCTAGTTCTAGAGGCTCACATTCCATCAGCCTTTTAGATTATTTTTTGTACCTGACTAGAACATTTTAGTGATCTGTGTACATGGAACCATAGATATCGTTGGACCTCCACTGTTCCGAGCTTTTCACCAAATACATAACACGCGAATCAATCCTTTATTGGTCCAAAATGGCTGACCTCACACTTGAAATCCATCTGCCATAGTTTCACCCACTCACTTAATCTATCAATGTCTCTTTGTAATTTTATGTCTCCGTCCACACTACTTACTGTGCCACCAATCTTTGAGTCATCGGCAAACATAAGAACATAAGAACATAAGAATTAGGAACAGGAGTAGGCCATCTAGCCCCTCGAGCCTGCTCCGCCATTCAACAAGATCATGGCTGATCTGGCCGTGGACTCAGCTCCACTTACCCGCCCGCTCCCCATAACCCTTAATTCCCTTATTGGTTAAAAATCTATCTATCTGTGATTTGAATACATTCAATGAGCTAGCCTCAACTGCTTCCTTGGGCAGAGAATTCCACAGATTCACAACCCTCTGGGAGAAGAAATTCCTTCTCAACTCGGTTTTAAATTGGCTCCCCCGTATTTTGAGGCTGTGCCCCCTAGTTCTAGTCTCCCCGACCAGTGGAAACAACCTCTCTGCCTCTATCTTGTCTATCCCTTTCATTATTTCATGACGGCTCTCCAATGTGATATCTAAATCATTAATAAATATCGGGAATAGTTGACACCACGAGTCACTTCCATCCAATTCGAGTACACACCCATTATCCCTACTTTCTGTCTTCTACTGCCCAACCAATCTCTGAACCTGGTCAATAACTTGCCTTCAATTCCATGAGCTTTAATTTTAGCTCACAGTCTCTGAACCTTATCGAATGCCGTCTGGAAGTCCATATAAACTACATCCGTTGACATTCCCCTATCTACTACTTTAGTTATGCCTCCAAACGTCAATTAGGTTTCATTAGACATGACCTACACTTTACAAATTCATGTAATCAGTTCAACATTCTCCAACTAGTCATACTGTCCTTAATTATAAATTCTAATAATTTCCTCACAACAGAAGCTGGATTAACAGGTCTATAATTTCCTCGTTACACACTCTCACCTTTCTTACATCATGGATTTCATTTGGGTATAGTATATGGAGATACTATAGAAAGCAATTAAAAATGACATAATCTTGCACAGCAGAGTTATTCATTCGGAATGTCAGCTTTGTTTCTTCAACATTGTGCAGGTTGTTTCAAGTTGAATGCTGAGTCACTGTTGCAATATAAATCATCAGCTTTAGTTTTAACTGAGAAGCAAGGGAACGAGCTGTGGTTCATAACGCAGGAGATACAACACCAACAACACTCCAGAAGCTCGAATGCACCCAACGCAAGGCAGCCCGCTTGATCAGCACCATATCCACCAGCTTAAACATTCACTCCCACCACCACCGGCGCACCGTGGCTACAGTGTACACCGTCTACACGATGCACTGCAGCAAACATAAGAAATAGGAGCAGGAGACGGCCATACGGCCCCTCGAGCCTGCTCCGCCATTCAATAAGATCATGGCTGATCTGATCATGGACTCAGCTCCACTTCCCCGCCCACTCCTCATAACCCTTCACTTCCTTATCGTTCAAAAATCTGTCGATCTCCACCTTAAATATATTCAATGACCCAGCCTTCACAGTTTTCTTCATAAGTCAACCCCTTCATCTCCGGAATCAACCTTGTGAATCTTCTCTGAACAGCCTCCAATGCAAGCATATCCTTCCATAAATAAGGAGACCAAAACTACATGCAGTACTCTAGGTGTAGTCTCACCAATACCCTGTACAGTTGTAGCAGGACTTCTCTACTTTTATACTCTATCCCCCTTGCAATAAAGGCCAACATTCCATTGGCCTTCCTGATCACTTGCTGTACCCGCATAGTAACTTTTTGTGTTTCATGCACAAGAACCCCCAGGTCCCTCTGCACTGCAGCATTTTGTAATCTCTCTCCATTTAAATAATAACTTGCTTTTTTATTTTTCCTGCTAAAGTGGATAACCTCATATTTTCCCACATTATACTCAGTCTGCCAAATATTTGCCCACTCACTTAGCCTGTCTATATGCTTTTACAGATATTTTGTGTCCTCCTCACAATTTGCTTTCCAACCTATCTTTGTATCATCAGCAAACTTAACATGGAAACATAGAAATAAGGTGCAGGAGTAGGCCATTCGGCCCTTCGAGCCTGCACCGCCATTCAATAAGATCATGGCTGATCATTCACCTCGGTACCCCTTTCCTGCTTTCTCTCCATACCCCTTGATCCCTTTGGCCGTAACGGCCATATTTAACTCCCTTTTGAATATACCTAACGAACTGGCCTCAACAACTTTCTGCGGTAGAAAATTCCACAGGTTAACCACTCTCTGCATGAAGAAGTTTCTCCTCATCTCGGTCCTAAATGGCTTACCCCTTACCCTTACACTCTGGTTCTGGAACTCCCCAGCAACGGGAACATTCTTCCTGCCTCTAACTTGTCCAATCTCATCAGAATTTTATATGTTTCTATGAGATCCTCTCTCATTCTTCTAAACTCCAGTGAATACAGGCCCAGTTGATCCAATCTCTCCTCATATGTCAGTCCTGCCATCCCGGGAATCAGTCTGGTGAACCTTTGCTGCACTCCCTCAATAGCAAGAACGTCCTTCTTCAGATTGGGAGATCAAAACTGAACACAATATTTTAGGTGTGGCCTCACCAAGGCCCTGTACAACTGCAGTAAGACCTCCCTGCTCCTGTACTCAAATCCCCTAGCTATGAAGGGCAATATGCCATTTGCCTTCTTCACTGCCTGCTGTACCTGCATGCCAAACTTCAATGACTGATGTACCATGACAGCCAGGTCTCATTGCACCTCCCCTTTTCCTAATCTGTCACCATTCAGATAATATTCTGTCTTCCTGTTTTTGCCACCAAAGTGAATAACCTCACATTTATCCACATTATACTGCTTCTGCCATGCATTTGCCCACTCACCTAACCTGTCCAAGTCACCCTGCAGCCTCTTAGCGTCCTCCTCACAGCTCACACCGTCATCTGCAAACTTGGAGATATTATATTCAATTCCTTCATCTAAATCATTAATGTATATTGTAAATAGCTGGGGTCCCAGCACTGAACCCTGTGGCACCCCACTGGTCACTGCCTGCCATTCTGAAAAGAACCCATTTATCCCGACTCTCTCCTTCCTGTCTGCCAACCAGTTCTCTATCCACATCAATACATTACCCCCAATACTATGTGCTTTAATTTTGCACACCAATCTCTTGTGTGGGATCTTGTCAAAAGCCTTTTGAAAGTCCAAATACACCACATCCACTGGTTCTCCCTTGTCCACTCTACCAGTTACATCCTCAAAAAATTCTAGAGAAGATTTGTCAAGCATGATTTCCCTTTTATAAATCCTGGACCGATCCTGTCGCTGCTTTCCAAATGCGCTGCTATTTCATCTTTAATAATTGATTCCAACATTTTCCTCACCACCGATGTCAAGCTATAAGTCCCTGTTTTCTCTCTCCCTCCTTTTTTAAAAAGTGGTGTTACATTAGCTACCCTCCAGTCCATAGGAACTGATCCAGAGTCGATAGAATGTTGGAAAATGATGACCAATGCATCCACTGTTTCCAGGGCCACTTCTTTAAGTACTCTGGGATGCAGCCTATCAGGCCCCGGGGATTTATTGGCCTTCAATCCCATCAATTTCCCTAACACAATTTCCCGACTAATAAGGATTTCCTTCAGTTCCTGCTTTTTGCTAGACCCTCGACCCCCTAGTATTTCCGGAAGGTTATTTGTGTCTTCCTTAGTGAAGACAGATCCAAAGTATTTGTTCAATTGGTCTACCAGTTCTTTGTTCCCCATTATAAATTCACCTGAATCTGACTGCAAGGGACCTACGTTTGTCTTCACTAATCTTTTACTCTTCACACATCTATAGAAGCTTTTGTGGTCAGTTTTTATGTTCCCTGCAAGCTTCCTCTCATACTGTGTTTTTCCGCTCCTAATTAGACCCTTTGTCCTCCTCTGTTGAATTCTCAATTTCTCCAGTCCTCAGGTTTTCTGCCTCTTCCTTGGATTTAACACTATCTCTAATTTACCTTGTTACCCACGGTTGAGCTACCTTCCCCTTTTTATTTTTTCTCCAGACAGGGATGTACAATTGTTGAAGTTCATCCATGTGATCTACAAATGTCTGCCATTGCCTATTCACTGTCAACCCTTTAAGTATCATTTGCCAGTCTATCCCAGCCAATTCACTTCTCATACCATCGAAGTTACCTTTCCTTAAGTTCAGGACCGTAGTCACTGAATTAACACTGTCACTCTCCATCTTAATAAAGAATTCTACCATATTATGGTCACTCTTCCCCAAGGGACCTCGCACAACAAGATTGCTAATTAGTCCTCTCTCATTACACAACACCCAGTCTAGGATGGCCAGCTCTCTACTTGGTTCCTCGACATATTGGTCTAGAAAGCCATGCCTCATACATTCCAGGAAATCCTCCTCCATCGCATTGCTACCAGCTTGGTTAGCCCAATCTATATGTAGATTAAAGTCGCCCAAGATAACTGCTGTACCTTTATTGTATACATCCCTAATTTCTTGTTTGATGCCATCCCCAACCTCACTACTACTGTTTGGTGGTCTGTACACAACTCCCACTAGCGTTTTCTGTCCTTTGGTGTTCCGCAGCTCCACCCGTACAGATTCCACATCATCCAAGCTAATCTCCTTTCTTATTATTGCGTTAATTTCCTCTTTAATCAGCAACGTTACCACATTTCCTTTTTATTTCTGTCTATCTTATCTATCCTTCTTGGCTGGTGAGTTCCCAGCCTTGGTCACCCTGGAGCCATATCTCCGTAATCCCAATTATATCATAATCGTTAATAGCTGCCTACGCAGTTAATTTATCCAACTTAATACAAATACTCCTCGCATTGAGGCATAGCCTTCAGGCTTGTCTTTTTAACACTCTTGGGCCCTTTTTGATTTTTGCCTTAGGTTTCTCTGCCCTCCACTTTTACTATTCTCTTTTCTATCTTTTGCTTCTGCCCCCATTTTATTTCCCTCTGTCTCTCTGCATAGGTTCCCATCCCCCCGCCATATTAGTTTAACCCCTCCCCAACAGCACTAGCAAACACTCCCCCGAGGTCATTGGTTCCAGTCCTGCCCAGGTGGAGACCGTCCGGTTTGTACTGGTCCCACCTCCCCCAGAACCGGTTCCAGTGTCCCAGGAATTTGAATCCCTCCCTTCTGCACCACTCCTCAAGCCACGTATTCATCTGAGCTGTCCTGCGATTCCTACTCTGACTAGCATGTGGCACTGGTAGCAATCCTGAGATTACTAACTTTGAGGTCGTACTTTTTAATTTAACTCCTAGCTCCCTAAATTCAGCTTGTAGGACCTCATCCCGCTTTTTACCTATATCGTTGGTACCTATATGCACCACAACAACTGGCTGTTCACCCTCCCCCTCCAGAATGCCCTGCAGCTGCTCCGAGACATCCTTGACCCTTGCACCAAGGAGGCAACATACCATCCTGGAGTCTCAGTTGCGACCGCAGAAACGTCTATCTATTCCCCTTACAATAGAATCCCCTACCACTATAGCTCTCGTACTCTTTTTCCTGCCCTCCTGTGCAGCAGAGCCACCCACGGTGCCATGAACTTGGCTGCTGCTGCCTTCCCCTGGTGAGTCATCTCCCCCAACAATATCCAAAGCGGTATATCTGTTTTGGAGGGAGGTGACCGCAGGGGACTCCTGCACTGCCTTCCTACTCCTGCTCTGCCTGATGGTCACCCATCCCTATCTGCCTTTGTTACCTTTACCTGCGGTGTGACCAACTCACTGAACGTGCTATCCACGACATCCTCAGCCTCACACATGCTCCAGAGTGAATCCATCCGCAGCTCCAGTGCCGTCATGTGGTCTAACAGGAGCTGCAGCTGGATACACTTCCTGCACACATAGCCGTCAGGGACACTGGAAGCGTCCCTGATTTCCCACATGGCACAGGAGGAGCATGACACGGGTCTGGGCTCTCCTGCCATGACTTAACCCTTAAAATAACCTAACTTGGCAACAATGCCAAAGGATTCTTACTGACAAGATAAGAAAAAAAGAAAAACTACTCACCCATCAACCAGCCAATCATATACCCTCTTGGCTCTAACGTCACACTTCATTTTCTTTTCCTCCCAGGTCAGGGAGTCAGCACTGGTGGGGAAAACAAGACAAAGCAACACCTCCCACTCCCACTTGCCCTTAAAACTTTCTCACTTACCAAACTCTTACCTTTGCACTCCGAGCTGCTGCTGCACTATGTACAGGTCTGCACAAAGCCCTCTCTTTTTATACTGTTTCTCGCTGACTCACCACTGGCCTGTTTAGGGAACCAGTTTTTACTAGCTGGCCGATTAACTAAGCTAGCTTGCTTGTTTGTCCCTGCTTAAACCTACAAGAATCCTATCTGTTTAATATTTCGTTTTACTTAAACTTGTAATCTTATTTTACCTTTAGAAGCTACTAGAAATTGTCACTAGTAATTGTCACTAAACTTGGCTACATTACACTCGGTCTCTTCATCCAACTCATTAATATAGATTGTAAATAGTTGAGGCCCCAGCACCGATCCCTGCAGCATCCCACTAGTTACTGTTTGCCAACCGGAAAATGACCCATTTATCGCGACTCTCTGTTTTCTGTTAGTGAGCCAATCCTCTATCCATGCTACCCCCAACCCCGTGAAATGTTATCTTGTGCAGTAACCTTCTATGTGGCACCTTATCGAATGCCTTCTGGAAATCCAAATACACCACATCCACTGGTTCCCCATTATCCACCCTGCTCGCTACATCCTCAAAGAACACCAGAAAATTTGTCAAACATGATTTCCCTTTCATAAAACCATGCTGACTCTGCTTGACTGCATTATGATTTTCCAAATGTCCTGCTACTGCTTCCTTAATAATGGACTCCAGCATTTTCCCAATGACTGGCTAACTGGTCTATAGTTTCCTGCTTTCTGTCTGCGTCCTTTTTTAAATAGGGGCGTTACATTTGCAGTTTTCCAATCTGCTGGGACCTCTCCAGAATCCAGGGAATTTTGGTAGATTGCAACCAATGCATCCACTATCCCTGCAGCTACTTTTTAAAGACCCTAAAATGCAGGCCATCAGGTCCAGGGGATTTGTCCGCCTTTAGTTCTATTATTTTACTTAGTACTTTTTCTTTAGTGATAGTGATTGTTCTAAGTCCCCCCCATAGCCCTTTGATTATCTATTATAGGGATGTTTTTAGTGTCTTCTATTGTGAAGACTGATACAAAATATTTGTTCAATGTCTCTGCCATTTCCCTGTTTCCCATTATTAATTCCCCAGTCTCATCCTCTAATGGGCCAACGTTTACTTTAGCTACCTTCTTTCTTTTGTAGAAGCTCTTACTATCTGTTTTTATATTTTTTGCTAGTTTACTCTCACAATCCATATCTCCCTTTATTATTATTTTTAGTCGCTCTTTGCTGGTTTTTAAAAGTTTCCCAATCTTCTGGCCTCCCACTAATCTTGGCCACATTGTATGCCGTTGTTTTCAACTTGATCCCATCCTTTACTTCCTCAGTTAGCCAAGGATGGTTTTCCCTTCTCTCAAAGTCTTTCCTTCTCACTGGAATATATTTTTGTTGAGGTATGAAATATCTCCTTAAACGTCTGCCACTGCTCATCAACCGTCTTACACTTTAATCTATTTTCCCAGTCCACTTTAGCCAACTCTGCCTTCATACCTTTGTAAGTTGCCTTTATTTAAGCTTAGGACACTGGTTTGAGATCCAACTTTCTCACCCTTCAACTGAATTTGAAATTCAACCATGCTATGATCACTCTTTCCTAGAGGATCCTTTACTATGAGATCATTAATTAATCCTGTCTCATTTCACAGTACCAGATCTAAGATAGCCTGCTCCCTGGTTGGTGCCGTAATGTACTGTTCAAGAAAACTATCCCAGATACATGCTATGAACTCTTCCTCAAGGCTACCCTGGACAATTTGCTTTGTGCAATCAATATGAAGGATAAAATCGCCCATGATTATTGCTGTTCCTTTCTTACAAGCCTCCAGTATTTCCTGATTTATACTCCGTCCAACAGTGTAGCTACTGTTAGGGGGCCTATAGACTACGCCCCTTATTATTCCTTCTCTCCACCCAAACTGATTCTACATCTTGATCTTCTGAGCCAATATCGTTTCTCACTAATGCACTGATCTCATCCTTTATTAACAGAGCTACCCCACCTCCTTTTCCTTTCTGTCTGTCCTTCCGAATTATCAAATACCCCTGAATATTTAGTTCCCAGCCTTGGTCACCTTGCAACCACGTCTATGTAATGGCTATCAGATCATACCCATTTGTATCTATTTGTGCCGTCAACTCATTTATTTTGTTATGAATGCTGCGTGCATTCAGATAACGAGCTTTTAATTTTGTCTTTTTACCATTTTTCCCTACTTTGACCCCACTTTCTAATACACTTTTATGTTTATACATTCTGTCTCTTCCTGTCACTCTCTGGTTATCATTTCCCACAGTGCCACCCTGCTCTATTGCCTTCTCCTTGCTCTTTGACTTTTGAAATTTCCGCTCACCTGAACCCCCCCACTATTTAGTTTAAAGTCCTCTCCAAGCCCGATTCACCAGGACCCTAGTCCCAACACGGTCTAAGTGGAGCCCGTCCCAATGGAACAGCTCCCTCTTACCCCAGTACTGTGCCAGTGCCCCACGAACCAAAACCCATTGCTCCCACACCAGTCTTTGAGCCGTGTGTTTAACTCTCTGACCTTATTTACCCTATGCAAATTTGCTCGTGGCTCAGGTAGTAATCCAGAGATTATTACCTTTGTGGTTCTGCTTTTTAATTTAGTCCCTAGCTGCTCATAATCCCTCAGCAGAACCTCTTTCTTTGCTACCTAGGTGGACCACGACAACTGGATCATTCCCCCTCCCCCTCCAAGGTCCTCTCCAGCCCTGAGGAAATGGCCTTAACCCTAGCACCAGGCAGGCAACACAGCCTTTGGGACTCACGCTCTCGGCTGCAGAGAACAGTATCTATCCCCCTAATGATACTGTCCCCTACCACTACAACATTTATTTTTACTCCCCCCACTTGAATGGCCCCCCTGTACCACGGTGCTGTGGTCAGTTTGACCATCCTCCCTGCTCTCGTCCACACAGGGAGCAAGAGCCTCGAATGGACTCTCAGAGATCAGTCTAGTGAAAGAATCTGTTTGAGTAAGAGAAAGAGTGCTAGGTCAGGGTTTCAGCGCAGGCAGGGTTAGATATCTACACGGCAGCCTGACTAAATGTAGTGCAATTCATTCATCATCATCACAGGCAGTCCCTCGAAATTGAGAAAGACTTGCTTCCACTCTAAAAGTGAGTTCTCAGGTGGCTGAACAGACCAATACGAGAACCAGTCCCTGTCACAGGTTGGACAGACAGTGGTTGAGGGAAAGGATGGGTGGGACTGGTTTGCCGCACGCTCCTTCCGCTGCCTGCGCTTGATTTCTGCATGCTCTCGGCGACGAGACTCGAGGTGCTCAGCGCCCTCCCGGATGCACTTCCTCCACTTAGGGCGGTCTTTGGCCAGGGACTCCCAGGTTTCAGTGGGGATGTTGCACTTTTTCAGGTTTCATTAAAGGCGGATGTTGTGACAGATCTATTTCACGCTGAGTTAGAACAGAAAATCAAACCGCGGCCTGGTCTGAACATTCTGTCCTCACGGTCAATCTCTGCGTCTCTTTCCAGGGGGCGATCCTCACTACAATGTTGGCGACACGGAACTTCTCAGGTAAGGCGAACCTACTCTTGGCCACGCAGTCGCTCTCTGCCACACCCACACCGTCTGCACGTCAAGTGGTCCTGCCACTTGTGAGATCACTTGCCCCTCGCCCCTCCCTATCTCTGTAACCATTGAATCTGCCCCGTGTCCTAACTCGCACCCAGTCCCGCTCACCCATCACCCCCTGTGCTCGCTGCCCCGTGTCCTAACTCGCACCCAGTCCCGCTCACCCATCACCCCCTGTGCTCACTGCCTCGTGTCCTAACTCACACCCAGTCCCACTCACCCATCACCCCCTGTGCTCGCTGACCTACATTGGCTCCCGGTTAAGCAACGCATCGATTTCAAAGCTCTCATCCTTGTTTTCAAATCCCTCCATGTCCCTCGCCCCTCCCTATCTCTGTAATCTCCTCCAGCCCCATAACACCCCCGAGATGTCTGCGCTCCTCTAATTCTGCCCTCTTGAGCATCCCTGATTATAATCGCTCCACCATCGGTGGCCGTGCCTTCTGTTGCCTGGGCCCCAAGCTCTGGAACTCCCTGCCTAAACCTCTCCGCCTCTCTACCTCTATTTCCCCCTTCAAGGCGCTCCTCAAAACCTCCCTCTTTGACCAAGCTTTTGGTCACCTGCCCTAATTTCTACTTAAGCGGCTCGGTGTCAATTTTTTAATCTCATAATACTCCTGTGAAACGCCTTGGGACGTTTCACTAATGTTAAAGGCGCTATATAAATCTAAGTTGTTGTTGTTGTCTGAAACCATCGCCCCGTCACTTAGACCTCATTTCTCTGTAGGACCAGGGCCTGCAGCAGATCAGAAACTAAACCTCCAGTCTTGCCGTGGCCACACATCAGAGTCAGGGAGTAAAACCGAACACAAAAGCAAAGTACTGCGGGGGCTGGAAATCTGACTCAGCGGGTCGGGCAGCATCTGTGCAGAGAGAAACAGAGTTAACGTTTCAGGTCGGTGACCCTTCGATAGAACAGGAAACAGCTAGCAACGTAGCGGGGTTTTGAAGCCAGTTTGGAGACAGGGAAAGGGGGAGGGGAGGAGAGAACCGAAGGGAAGGTCTGTGATAGGGTGAAAGGCAGGAGAGATTAGAGAGACAAAAGGGACGATGACGCGAGGTGGAAGGAGATGGTAATGGGGCAAGTTAAGAAACCAAAGATGAGTCTAGAGAGGGGGTAAATGGAGATGGCAGAATCATCAATAGTTACGGTGGGAAAGAGCGAGAAACAGAAAAAAAAAAGACTCAACTTTGGTTCCTTAACTTGTCCCATTATCCTTTTGTCTCTCTAATCTCTCCTGCCTTCCACCCTGTCACAGACCTTCCCCTTTGTTCTTTCCTCCCCTCCCCCTCTTTCCCTGCCCCTGACACTCGCTTAAAAACCTGTTACATCTCTAACCTTTTCCAGTTCTGGCTGAGGGTCACCGACCTGAAACGTTAACTCTGTTTCTCGCTCCACAGATGCTGCCCGACCCGCCTAGTGTTTCCAGCAATTTTCTGTTTTTATATCCTACAAAATGAGAGTGGAATTCCAACCACTACTGCAGGTTTTTAGAGGGCTGCAGCAGCGCTAATGGCCGCTGGCGACAAGATCTTCTGGCTGCTGTCCCGAAACAGGTCTGAAAAAAATAGAACCTCTTTGTTTTTTTTAAATTCATTCCTGGGATGTGGGCGTCGCTGGGCAAGGCCGGCATTTATTGCCCGTCCCTAATTGCCCCTCGAGAAGGTGGTGGTGGTGAGCCGCCTTCTTGAACCTCTGCAGTCCGTGTGGTGAAGGTGCTCCCACAGTGCTGTTAGGGAGGGAGTTCCAGGATTGTGACCCAGCGACGATGAAGGAACGGCCGATATATTTCCCAGTCGGGATGGTGTGTGACTGGGAGGGGAACGTGGAGATGGTGGTGTTCCCATGCGCCTGCTGCCCTTGTCCTTCTAGGTGGTAGAGGTCGCGGGTTTGGGAGGTGGTGTCGGAGAATCTTACGAAAATCTTCGAAGAAGGAAGCCATTCAGTCTATCGTGCCTGTGAGAGCGCTTTCCATTTCGGCCCACTTCCCCTGCTCTCTCCCCATAGCCCTGCAAATTTTAATGACTTCCTGAGGTGGTGAAAGGCGACATAAGTCCTTTCTTTCGTTGTGCCAGTTGTTTGCTACAACAACAACTTCCATTTATATAGTGTCTTTAACGTAGTAAAACTTCCCAAGGAGCTTCTTAGGCCGCTATAAAATAAAATTGGACACTGAGCCACAAAAGGAGACATTTGTAACAGGCTTGGTCAATGAGGCAGGTTTTAAGGAGCGTCTTAAAGGAGGAAAGAGAGGTAGAGAGGCGGAGAGGTTTAGGGAGGGAGTTCCAGAGCTTGGGGCCCAGGCAACAGAAGGCACGGCCACCGATGGTGGAGCGATTATAATCAGGGATGCTCAAGAGGCCAGAACTAGAACAGTGTGGTGATCTCGAGGGCAATTAGGGATGGGCAACAAATGCTGGCCATGCCAGCGATGCCCACATCCCGCAACGGATTTTTAAAAAACCTCGGAGATGTATAGGTTTGGAGGAGATTACAGAGATAGGGAGGGGCGAGGGCCATGGAGGGATTTGAAAACAAGGATGAGAATTTTAAAATTGAGGCGTTGCCAGACCGGGAGCCAATGTAGGTCAGCGAGTACAGGGGGTGATGGGTGAGCGGGACTTGGTGTGAGTTAGGACACAGGGCACAGGGGGTGATGGGTGAGCGAGGCTCGGTGCGAGTTAGGACACGGGTCAGTGAGCACAGGGGGTGATGGGTGAGCGGGACTCGGTGCGAGTTAGGACACGGGGCAGCGAGCACAGGGGGTGATGGGTGAGCGGGACTCGGTGCGAGTTAGGACACGGGGCAGTGAGCACAGGGGGTGATGGGTGAGTGGGACTCGGTGCGAGTTAGGACACGGGGCAGCGAGCACAGGGGGTGATGGGTGAGCGGGACTCGGTGCGAGTTAGGACACGGGGCAGCGAGCACAGGAGGTGATGGGTGAGCGGGACTCAGTGCGAGTTAGGACATGGGGCAGCGAGCACAGGGGGTGATAGGTGAGCGTTAGGACATGGGGCAGCGAGCACAGGGGGTGATAGGTGAGCAGGACTTGGTGTGAGTTAGGACACGGGGCAGCGAGCACAAGGGGTGATAGGTGAGCAGGACTTGGTGTGAGTTAGGAAACGGGGCGGCCAAGTTTTGGATCACTTCTAGTTTACGTAGGGTAGAATGTGGGAGGCCAGCCAGGAGTATGTTGGAGTAGTCAAGTCTAGAGGTAACAAGGGCATGGATGAGGTCCTCAGCAGCAAATGAGCTGAGGCAGGGGCGGAGATGCAGATGTTACGGAGATGGAAGTAAGCGATATTGGAGGTCTGGAGCAATAAATCTTCCTCAGCTTTATTGGGTTGAATATCCAAGGGTTCTCCTGACCTCCCACTGCGGTACCTTCAGTGGAAGATCAGCAGAGACCCGGGGAAATGGTGTGATAGGTCGATCACCCTCGTCTCCAAGGTCTGCACCGATCTGACGCTAAGGTTACAGCGGGAGATGGGGAAATCCCACCCCGGAGATTTCAGGGGCAAATGTTTACCGACTCTTCCCTTAACACCTGGCAATGGTCTCTCTCTCTCAATTACAAGAATTACCCGCCCAAGGAAACCCCCGTTCCCCCGTTCCCCCAGTCCCCACATTCCCCCCACTCCCCACATTCCCCCCACTCCACACATTCCCCCCACTTCCCCATTCCCCCCACTCCCCCGTTCCCCCCACTTCCCCGGTCCCCCGTTCCCCCACCCCCCCATTCCCCCCACTTCCCCACTCTCCCATTCCCCCGCTCCCCCATTCCTCCCGCTCCCCCATTCCCCCACCCCAACTCCCCCGTTCCCCCACTCCCCACATCCCCCCCGCTCCCCTGTTCCCCCTGCTTCCCCATTCCTCCCACTCCCCCATTCCCTCATTTTTCCCGTTCTCCCCACTCCCTCCACTCCTCCATTCCCCCAGTTCCCCCCTGCGCCCCCCCTCGCTCCTCCATTCCCCCGTTCCCCCCACTCCCCCGCTCCCCCAGTTCCCCCCACTCCCCCATTCCCCCGCTCCCCCAGTTCCCCCCACTCCCCCATTCCCCCCACTCCCCCGTTACCCCCACTCCCCCGTTCCCCTATTCCCCCCACTCCCCGTTCCCCCGTTCCCCCCACTCCCCAATCCCCCCAGTTCCCCCACTCTCCCACTCCCCCTGTTCCTCCTCATTCACCCCGCTTCCCCCACTCCCCCGTTCTCCCCGTCCCCCATTCCCCCATTCCCCCGCTCCACCCACTCCCCCGTTTCCCCGCTCCCCCCATTCTCCCCGCTTCCCTCGCTCCCCCCATTCCCCCTTCCCCCTCCCCCGCTCCCCCATTCCCTCGCTCCGTCCACTCCCCCTTTCCCCCGCTCCCCCGTTGCCCCCATTCCCCCACTCCCCCCGCTCCCCCTCGCTCTCCCCATTTCCCCATTCCCCCCATTCCCCTCACTTCTCCCCTATTTGCCCCACTTCCCCCCGCTCCCCCGCTTACTAGACTTCTCTACCCGGTTATTTTACATCTCGCCATCATTGCATTTGGTTTGCTTCCTTCCCCTTGCAGGAGGGAGGAGCTCAGGCAACAAGAAGACAGATGGAGTGAAGGTAGGAATAATCTTATATCTTCTAAAATCTGCCGTTGGCTCGCTGTGCCACATGACCAGTTTGCTGGGACCTTCTCCGTGTGATACATATTGATGGCTGTGCAAAATGTTTGGATAACTTCACGTTCATCAGTCTACCGGCAACATTCAGTTCAAAGTGTCACCCCCCCCCCCGGTCACACACACCTCTCTCGGGGTTGGGGGGTCTTTCTGAGAAGATTTGGACCTCAGCCCAATGGGTTCATGTTTGCACTCTTGATAAATGATTTGTAAATAGAGCATAAGGGGGCAGTAGGGGTGGTCTTCAGGACTGACCTTACCTGATGTGTCAAAGGCACAACATCAGGAGTAAAGTAACAATTCACCAACGGGCAAAAAACGTTAGTGGGAGTTGTGTACAGACCTCCAAACAGTAGTAGTGATGTTGGGGAGGGCATCAAGCAGGAAATTAGGGGTGCATGCAATAAGGGTGCAGCAGTTATAATGGGTGACTTTAATATGCACATAGATTGGGCTAACCAAACTGGAAGCAATACGGTGGAGGAGGATTTCCTGGAGTGCATAAGGGATGGTTTTCTAGACCAATATGTCGAGGAACCAACTAGGGGGGAGGCCATCTTAGACTGGGTGTTGTGTAATGAGAGAGGATTAATTAGCAATCTCGTTGTGCGAGGCCCCTTGGGGAAGAGTGACCATAATATGGTGGAATTCTGCATTAGGATGGAGAATGAAACAGTTAATTCAGAGACCATGGTCCAGAACTTAAAGAAGGGTAACTTTGAAGGTATGAGGCATGAATTGGCTAGGATAGTTTGGCGAATGATACTTAAGGGGTTGACTGTGGATGGGCAATGGCAGACATTTAGAGACCGCATGGATGAATTACAACAATTGTACACTCCTGTCTAGCGTAAAAATAAAAAAGGAAAGGTGGCTCAACCGTGGCTATCAAGGGAAATCAGGGATAGTATTAAAGCCAAGGAAGTGGCATACAAATTGGCCAGCAATAGCAGCGAACCTGGGGACTGGGAGAAAGTTAGAACTCAGCAGAGGAGGACAAAGAGTTTGATTAGGGCAGGGAAAATGGAGTACGAGAAGAAGCTTGCAGGGAACATTAAGATGGATTGCAAAAGTTTCTATCGATATGTAAAGAGAAAAAGGTTAGTTAAGACAAATGTCGGTCCCCTGCAATCAGAATCAGGGGAAGTCATAACGGGGAACAAAGAAATGGCGGACCAATTGAACAAGTACTTTGGTTCGGTATTCACGAAGGAGGACACAAACAACCTTCCGGATATAAAAAGGGTCAGAGAGTCTAGTAAGGAGGAGGAACTGAGGGAAATCCTTATTAGTCGGGAAATTGTGTTCGGGAAATTGATGGGATTGAAGGCCGATAAATCCCCAGGGCCTGATGGACTGCATCCCAGAGTACTTAAGGAGGTGGCCTTGGAAATAGCGGATGCATTGACAGTCATTTTCCAACATTCCATTGACTCTGGATCAGTTCCTATCGAGTGGAGGGAAGCCAATGTAACCCCACTTTTTAAAAAAGGAGGGAGAGAGAAAGCAGGGAATTATAGACCGGTTAGCCTGACATCGGTAGTGGGTAAAATGATGGAATCAATTATTAAGGATGTCATAGCAGCGCATTTGGAAAGAGATGACATGATAGGTCCAAGTCAGCATGGATTTGTGAAAGGGAAATCATGCTTGAAAAATCTTCTGGAATTTTTTGAGGATGTTTCCAGTAGAGTGGACAAGGGAGAACTAGTTGATGTGGTATATTTGGACTTTCAGAAGGCTTTCGACAAGGTCCCACACAAGAGATTAATGTGCAAAGTTAAAGCACATGGGATTGGGAGTAGTGTGCTGACATGGATTGAGAACTGGTTGTCAGACAGGAAGCAAAGAGTAGGAGTAAATGGGGACTTTTCAGAATGGCAGGCAGTGACTAGTTGGGTACCGCAAGGTTCTGTGCTGGGGACCCAGCTGTTTACATTGTACGTTAATGATTTAGACGAGGAGATTAAATGTAGTATCTCCAAATTTGCAGATGACACTAAGTTGGGTGGCAGTGTGAGCTGCGAGGAGGATGCTATGAGGTTGCAGAGTGACTTGGATAGGTTAGGTGAGTGGGCAAATGCATGGCAGATGAAGTATAATGTAGATAAATGTGAGGTTATCCACTTTGGTGGTAAAAACAGAGAGACAGACTATTATCTGAATGGTGACAGATGAGGAAAAGGGAAGGTGCAATGAGACCTGGGTGTCATGGTGCATCAGTCATTGAAGGTTGGCATGCAGGTACAGCAGGCGGTTAAGAAAGCAAATGGCATGTTGGCCTTCATAGCGAGGGGATTTGCGTACAGGGGCAGGGAGGTGTTGCTACAGTTGTACAGGGCCTTGGTGAGGCCACACCTGGAGTATTGTGTACAGTTTTGGTCTCCTAACCTGAGGAAGGACATTCTTGCTATTGAGGGAGTGCAGCGAAGGTTCACCAGATCCCCTGTGTGATCTCAGGGACAACATTTCCATCGTAAGACAGTTACATCAGCAACAGGAGTGGGCTATTCGGCCCCTCGGGACTGCTCCGTCGTTCAGAGAGGGTTGCCATCTCTGGTTGGGTGTATTCCTGGAGATTTTGTCACATGACCACCCCCTCGCCCAGTCAAAAATCCCATTTTATTCTCGTCGCCAATATTGTTCCAACCAATGAGGAAAGTGTTTAAAAAAAATAAAGTAGGCACACAGTTTCTGTAAGATTTCTAAATCTCTGGCATTAAATTGACAGTAAGACCAATTCTTTTAAAACAATTTGGAATAAGTTTATTAAACACACACACATGCAAATAGCTTATCGAACACAACAGTAGTCTATCCTATCCTATCCTACGGACTCTACTTAATTATAACAGATACAATGATGTTACAATAAAAAAGGTATAAAAATCTTATCGAAACGTATAAGATTATGAGGGGGCTTGACAAGGTTGATGCAGAGAGGATGTTTCCACTGATGGGGGAGACTAGAACTAGAGGGCATGATCTTAGAATAAGGGGCCACCCAGTTAAAACTGAGATGAGAAGGAATTTCTTCTCTCAGAGTGTTGTAAATCTGTGGAATTCGCTGCCTCAGAGAGCTGTGGAAGCTGGGACATTAAATAAATTTAAGAAAGAGGTAGACAATTTTGTTAACGGATAAGGGGATAAGGGGTTATGGGGAGTCTAGAACCAGGGGTCACAGTCTCAGGATAAGGGGTCGGCCATTTAGGACTGAGATGAAGAGAAATTTCTTCACTCAGAGGGTGGTGAATCTTTGGAATTCTCTGCCCCAGAGGGCTGTGGAGGCTCAGTCGTTGAGTATATTCAAGGCTGAGATTGATAGATTTTTGGATATTAAGGGAATCAAGGAATATGGGGATCGGGCGGGAAAGTGGAGTTGAGATCGAAGATCAGCCATGATCTCATTGAATGGCGGAGCAGGCTCGAGGGGCCGAATGGCCGACTCCTGCTCCTATTTCTTATGTTCTTACCTTCTTAGAACATAAGAACATAAGAATTAGGAACAGGAGTAGGCCATCTAGCCCCTCGAGCCTGCTCCGCCATTCAATAAGATCATGGCTGATCTGGCCGTGGACTCAGCTCCACGTGCTTGTCCATGTGCTTGCTTTGTTCGGTCAGAATTAACTGAGCATGCTCATACCAAAGCATGTGATAACACAGTACAAGTTACAAGTGTGAACCCTTTCGTGTTCTGATCACAGGCTAACCCTGAGATCAAGGGGAGAGGTCGGGACAGGTGAGAATGATACCGGGACTGCAAGGGTTAAATTACCAGGAGAGATTGCAGAAACTAGGCTTGCGTTCCCTGGAATTTAGAAGGTGGATCGAAGTTTTCAGAATATTAAGACCAGACAGGGTAGATAGAGAGATACTATTCCTGCTGGTTGGGGAGTCTAGGACCAGGGGGCATAGCGTAAAAACTAGAGCCAGACCTTTCAGGGGTGAAGTTAGCAAACACTTCTACACACAGAGGGTGGGAGAAGTTTGGAATTCTCTTCCGCCAGTGGCAATTGATGCTAGATTAATTGTTAATTTTAAATCGGAGATTGGTAGATTTCTGTGCCTGGAGCAGGCTCGAGGGGCCAAATGGCCGACTCCTGCTCCAGGCTCGAGGGGCCAAATGGCCGACTCCTGCTCCAGGTTCGAGGGGGCCAAATGGCCTACTCATGCTCCAGGCTCGAGGGGCCAAATGGCCTACTCCTGCTCCAGGTTCGAGGGTCCAAATGGCCTACTCCTGCTCCAGGCTCGAGGGTCCAAATGGCCTACTCCTGCTCCAGGCTCGAGGGGCCAAATGGCCTACTCCTGCTCCAGGCTCGAGGGGCCAAATGGCCTACTCCTGCTCCAGGCTCGAGGGGCCAAATGGCCTACTTCTTCTCCAGGCTCGAGGGGCCAAATGGCCTACTCCTGCTCCAGGCTCGAGGGGCCAAATGGCCTACTCCTGCTCCAGGCTCGAGGGGCCAAATGGCCTTCTCCTGCTCCAGGCTTAAGGGGCCAAATGGCCTACTCCTGCTTCAGGCTCGAGGGGCCAAATGGCCTACTCCTGCTCCAGGCTCGAGGGGCCAAATGGCCTACTCTTGCTCCAGGCTCGAGGGGCCAAATGGCCTACTCCTGCTCCAGGCTCGAGGGGCCAAATGGCCTACTCCTGCTCCGGGCTCGAGGGGCCAAATGGCCTACTCCTGCTCTGCCATTCAATACTATCATGGCTGATCTGTCTTGGGCTCAGCTCCACTTCCCTGCCTGCTCCCCATAATCCTCGACTCCCCGATCGTTCAAAAATCTGTCTATCACTGCCTTGAATATATTCAATGACCTAGCCTCCACAACCGCAACACCAAGTAATATGACCAAAGTTCAGGGCTTTGGATTCCAAATCCGTTATTATGCGCGGTGAGCTGTAAGAATACAAAACCAGGAACACCAGTAGATTTCTTGCAGTCATCACCATCATAGTCAGTCCCTCAAAATCAAGGAAGACTTGCTTCCAACTCAAGTGACTGAACAGTCCAATAAGGGAATTACAGTCTCAGTCACAGGTGGGACAGACAGTGGTTGAGGGTAAGGGAGGGTGGGACAGATTTGCCGCACGCTCCTTCCGCTGCCTGCGCTTGGTTTCTGCATGCTCTCGGCGACGAGACTCGAGGTGCTCAGCGCCCTCCTGGATGCTCTTCCTCCACTTCGGGCGGTCTTTGGCCAGGGACTCCCAGGTGTCGGTGGGGATGTTGCACTTTATCAGGGGAGGCTTTGAGGGTGTCCTTGAAATGTTTCCTCTGCCCACCTGGGGCTCGCTTGCCGTGTAGGAGTTCAGAATAGAGCATTTGCTTTGGGAGTCTCGTGCCGGGCATGCGGACAATGTGGCCCGCCCAACGGAGCTGGTCGAGTGTGATCAGTGCTTTGATGCTGGGCATGTTGGCCTGATCGAGGACACTGACATTGGTGCGGCTGTCCTCCCAGGGGATTTTCAGGATCTTGCGGAGACACATCGCTAGTGGTATTTCTCCTGCGATTTGAGGTGTCTGCTGTACATGGTCCACGTCTCTGAGCCATACAGAGTGATACCCTGACATGTACTCTAACGGAGCTTGGTTCGTTCCAAAAAGAGAATCATTTTCATGCAGATTTCTGTACATTGTGATAAAGACTCTCGCCGTGATGCTTGCCACCATCTTCCTCTGTGGCATTGAGAGTTTGGGATTATGTGGGGTGCGGGGGGGGGGAGGTGGGGAGGGGGGGAAGGAAGGGGCAGGTAGCGAATGTTGCCACGGTTACGTCTGATTGTGACAGCCCTGTGCTTTAATCTAGGAATCGTCGGAGAGTATCAACACCACAATTGAAGATGAGGACACAAAAGGTAAGGCGTTCAGACAAAGAGGAATGATTCCACAATAGACGCAGGGAAAATGTTCCCGCTTGTGGGGGGCCAGGGACCAGAGTCCGTGCATGGGCTGGAAATTCGGTTGAAGGTTTTTCGAGGCGTTAACGTCGAGAGGCGGATAAATGTAATGGTTTGCGTCATTGGCCAAATAATTTGGTCGCTGCGCTCTGAGAGTGGAGCAGAGCGCTGAGGGAAGCGATCCACACCTCTCTCAGGGCACTGGGCCGGCTGAGCAACTTAGCATCCCGAGCTAAAGAACCAGATTCGTAGCGCCCTGCGAGAGGCCCCGCTGTAACAAAAGGAATCGGAGCAAAAAACACAAAAAACATTCCCGATACATTACTCACCACAAATTGCGCAAAAAAAAATAAATAAATAAATAAAATCACTCACACTTACCGCATACAGCCATTCCTTCCTGTAGCTCCCCCCACCCCCGGGACAGCTCCGCACGCCAGGCTTTCTCTGGCGGGGTCACTAGGGGGTGCTATCGGGTGCAGCGCAAACCAAATGTGGCTCCGTGACGATACCGGGGAGCATTGCACACCGTCACGGCACTCCCAGGCGAGACTCCTCAGCGCCGCCGGTACCAGCACGCCGAATTTGCCGAGCAGCACGAATTACGGCGCTCGTGGCCGCAAAACCTTTAGCGCCCCTATAGCGCCCCTCGAGAGTGGCGCAGTCCAACCGAATTTCCAGCCTATCGCTGCCTGGTGTTTCCGTTCCGTTGTGTGACATCTTCCTTACGACATCACAAACGCACAGACCACAAGGTGGCTCGACCGAAAACCTGTCAGGTGACCTGGTCACGTGACCCTTTTATTATAAGAACACAAGAAATAGGAGCAGGAGTCGGCCACCTGGCCCCTCGAGCCTGCTCCGCCATTCAATGAGATCATGGCTGATCTGACCATGGACTCAGCTCCAATTCCCTTCCCGCTCCCCATAACCCTTCACTCCCTTATCGCTCAAAAATCTGTCTATCTCCACCTTAAATATATTCAATGACCCAGCCCCCACAGCTCTCTGGGGCAGAGAATTCCACAGATTCACGACCCTCTGAGAGAAGAAATTCCTCCTCGTCTCCGTTTTAAATGGGCGGCCCCTTATTCTGAAACTATGCCCCTCTAGTTCCAGTCTCCCCCATGAGGGGAAACATCCTCTCTGCATCTACCCTGTCAAGCCCCCTCATTATCTTATACGTTTCGATAAGATCACCTCTCATTCTTCTGAACTCCAATGAGTAGAGGCCCAACCTACTCAACCTTTCCTCATAAGTCAACCCCCTCATCTCCGGAATCAACCGAGTGAACCTTCTCTGAACAGCCTCCAATGGAAATAATTCCTTCCTTAAATACGGAGACCAAAACTATATGCAGTCTAGGTGTGGCCTCACCAATACCCTGCAGAGGGTATTATTATACAGCAGCAGTTGCATTACCACGGTAGTCCACTGGGTGAAGCTCTATGACACATTGCACTCATTTTTTGGGGTGCAGTTCCCCCGATATCGGGTGCAAAAGATCTCGGAATTTGAAACACAAATCGCGCTCAGCCCAACTCGCGTTTCCCGCGATCTTTCGCGCTAATTTTAAAACATGGTGCTAGAAGCTGGCCCCGCCCATGACACTGGCCGTGTGCACCCCCCAGGGTGAATTGTTACCCGCGGCAAGTTTCCGCTAATTACGCTCGTTTGAGGCCTTTCGAGGAGGCTCCAAAAATTAAGCTGGATCTTTTATGTGCAAGGACACCAATAGGTGCATTTTGAAAGGTTTTGAATTGATTTTTTTTTTAATACTTACTTAGGAACGCTCTACTTAGCCCAATCTAACTGGAATAGAGTTTTGTCTACTTTTTTTTCCAAGTTATTTTCAGTCATTTAAAATCAGGTTACTGACAGGTGGTGGATTGACACCGATTCAAAATGCTTACGTTTTCAGCTGTATTATTGTGTGTTCTGTATTATCTGTATTCAGCTGCACCAAGTCACCACTCTTAAATATATCAAGGAATATGCTTTAAAGCAAAATATTTGTATTTAATTAAGTTCTAAAATGCTGTCCGATTGAACTGGTTCATGTCAGATTTTGCATTCAGTGATAAGAACATATTAATTAGGACCAGGATTACGCCAACTGGCCTCCTGAAACTTGCTCTGCCATTCAATAAGATCATTGACCTCAACTCCACTTTCCTGCCCGGGAGTGTATGAGTGAGTGAGTGAGTGAGTGAGTGCGTGCGTGTGTGTGTGTGTGAGTGAGTGTGTGAGTGTGTGTGAGTGAGTGAGTGAGTGAGTGAGTGTGTGTGTGTGTGTGTGTGTGTGTGTGAGTGAGTGTGAGTGTGTGAGTGAGTGAGTGAGTGAGTATGTGTGTGTGTGTATGTGTGTGTGTGTGAGTGAGTGTGTGAGTGAGTGAGTGAGTGAGTGTGTGTGTGTGTGTGTGTGTGTATATGTGTGTGTGTGTATGTGTGTGTGTGTGAGTGAGTGTGTGAGTGTGTGAGTGAGTGTGTGTGTGCGTGTGTGTGTGCGTGTGCGTGTGCGTGTGTGTGAGTGTGTGAGTGAGTGAGTGTGTGTGTGCGTGTGCGTGTGTGTGAGTGTGTGAGTGAGTGTGAGTGTGCGTGTGTGTGAGTGAGTGAGTGTGTGTGAGTGTGTGTGTGAGTGAGTGTGTGTATGTGAGTGTGTGTATATGTGTGTGTGTGTATGTGTGTGTGTGTGTGTGTGTGTGTATATGTGTGTGTGTGTGTGTGTGTGTGTATATGTGTGTGTGAGTGTGTGAGTGTGCGTATGTTTGTATGTGTGTCTGTGTCTGTATGTGTGTGGGTATCTGTGTTAGTGGTCTGTCTGTGTGTGGGTGTGTGTCTTTGTGTGTGTGTCCTCAAAGTCTCTCTGATAAAGTGCGACATCAACACTGACACCTGGGAGTTCCTGGCTGAAGACTGCCCTAAGTGGAGGAAGTGCATCCGGGAGGGAGTTGAGCTCTTCGAATCTCATCGCCGAGAGCATGAAGAGGTCAAGCGCAGGCAGCGGAAGGAGCGCGCGGCAAACCAGTCCCACCCACCCCTTCCCCCGTCGAATGTCTGTCCTACCTGTGACAGGGTCTGTGGCTCTCGTATTGGACTGTTCAGCCACCAAAAAACTCAGTTCAGGAGTAGAAGCAAGTCGTCCTCGGTTCCGAGGGACTGCCTGTGATGATGATGAGTGTGAGTGTGTGTTTCTGGGTGAAACATAGAAACATAGAAACATAGAAAATAGATGCAGGAGTAGGCCGTTCGGCCCTTCGAGCCTGCACCGCCATTCAATAAGATCATGGCTGATCATTCCCTCAGTACCCCTTTCCTGCTTTCTCTCCATACCCCTTGATCTCTTCAGCCGTAAGGGCCATATCTAACTCCCTCTTGAATATATCCAATGAACTGGCCCCAACAACTCTCTGCGGTAGGGAATTCCACAGGTTAACAACTCTCTGAGTGAAAAAGTTTCTCCTCATCTCGGTCCTAAATGGCTTACCCCTTATACTTAGACTGTGACCCCTGGTTCTGGACTTCCCCAACATCGGGAACATTCTTCCTGCATTTAACCTGTCCAGTCCCGTCAGAATCTTATATGTTTCTATGAGATCCCCTCTCATCCTTCTAAACTCCAGTGTGTAAAGGCCCAGTTGATCCAGTCTCTCCTCATATGTCAGTCCAGCCATTCCGGGAATCAGTCTGGTGAACCTTCGCTGCACTCCCTCAATAGCAAGAACGTCCTTCCTCAGATTAGGAGACCAAAACTGAACACAATATTCCAGGTGAGGCCTCACTAAGGCCCTGTACAACTGCAGTAAGACCTCCCTGCTCCTATACTCAAATCCCCTAGCTATGAAGGCCAACATATCATTTGCCTTCTTCACCGCCTGCTGTACCTGCATGCCAACTTTCAATGACTGATGTACCATGACACCCAGGTCTCGTTGCACCTCCCCTTTTCCTAATCTGCCGCCATTCAGATAATATTCTGCCTTCGTGTTTTTGCCCCCAAAATGGATAACCTCACATTTATCCACATTATACTGCATCTGCCATGCATTTGCCCACTCACCTAACCTGTCCAAGTCACCCTGCAGCCTCTTAGCGTCCTCCTCACAGCTCACACCGCCACCCAGCTTAGTGTCATCTGCAAACTTGGAGATATTACACTCAATTCCCTCATCTAAATCATTGATGTATATTGTAAATAGCTGAGGTCCCAGCACTGAGCCCTGCGGCACCCCACTAGTCATTGCCTGCCATTCTGAGAAGGACCCGTTTATCCCGACTCTCTGCTTCCTGTCTGCCAACCAGTTCTCTATCCACGTCAGTACATTACCACCAATACCATGTGATTTAATTTTGCACACCAATCTCTTGTGTGGGACCTTATCAAAAGCCTTTTGAAAGTCCAGATACATCACATCCACTGATTCTCCCTTGTCCACTCTACTAGTTACATCCTCAAAAAATTCTTGATTTGGCAAGCAGAATTTCCCTTTCATAAATCCATGCTGACTTGGACCGATCCTGTCACTGCTTTCCAAATGTGCTGCTATTTCATCTTTAATAATTGATTCCAACATTTTCCCCACTACTGATGTCAGGCTAACCGGTCTATAATTACCCACTTTCTCTCTCACTCCTTTCTTAAAAATGGTGTTACATTAGCTACCTTCCAGTCCATAGGAACCGATCCAGAGTCGATAGACTGTTGGAAAATGATCACCAATGCATCCACTATTTCTGGGGCTACTTCCTTAAGTACTCTGGGATGCAGACTATCAGGCCTCGGGGATTTATCGGCCTTCAATCCCATCAATTTCCCGAACACAATTTCCTGCCTAATATGGATTTCCTTCAGTTCCTCCTTCCCACTAGCCCTCAGTCCCCTAGTATTTCCGGAAGATTATTTGTGTCTTCCTTCGTGAAGACAGAACCAAAGTATTTGTTTAACTGGTCCGCCATTTCTTTGTTCCCCATTATAAATTCACCTGAATCTGACTGCAAGGGACCTATGTTTGTTTTCACTAATCTTTTTCTCTTCACATATCTAAAGAAGCTTTTGCAGTCAGTTTTTATGTTCCCAGCAAGCTTCCTCTCATACTCTATTTTCCCTCTCCTAATTAAACCCTTTGTCCTCCTCTGCTGTATTAGAAAATTCTCCCAGTCCTCAGGTTTGCTGCTTTTTCTGGATAATTTATATGCCTCTTCCTTGGATTTAACACTATCCTTAATTTCCCTTGTTAGCCATGGTTGAGCCATCTTTCCCATTTTATTTTTACTCCAGACAGGGATGTACAATTGCTGAAGTTCATCCATGTGATCTTTAAATGCTTGCCATTGCCTATCCACCATCACTCGCCAGTTTATTCTAGCCAATTTACGCCTCATACCATCGAAGTTACCTTTCCTTAAGCTCAGGACCCTAGTCTCTGAATTAACTGTGTCACTCTCCATTTCAATAAAGAATTCTACTATATTATGATCACTCTTCCCCAAGGGGCCTCGCACAACAAGATTGTTAATTAGTCCTTTCTCATTACACATCACCCATTCCAGGATGGCCAGGGTGAGTGGATGGTGTGTGTGTGAGTGTCTGTGTGTGGTGTGTGTATGTGTGGTGTGTGTGTATCTGTGTGTGTGTGGTGTGTGTATGTGTGGTGTGTGTGGTGTGTGTGTATCTGTGTGTGTGTGGTGTGTGTATGTGTGGTGTGTGTGTATCTGTGTGTGTGTGGTGTGTGTGTATCTGTGTGTGTGTGGTGTGTGTGTATCTGTGTGTGTGTGGTGTGTGTATGTGTGGTGTGTGTGGTGTGTGTGTATCTGTGTGTGTGTGGTGTGTGTGTATCTGTGTGTGTGTGGTGTGTGTATGTGTGGTGTGTGTGGTGTGTGTGTATCTGTGTGTGTGTGGTGTGTGTATGTGTGGTGTGTGTGTATCTGTGTGTGTGTGGTGTGTGTGTATCTGTGTGTGTGTGGTGTGTGTATGTGTGGTGTGTGTGTATCTGTGTGTGTGTGTGGTGTGTGTGTATCTGTGTGTGTGTGGTGTGTGTATGTGTGGTGTGTGTGGTGTGTGTGTATCTGTGTGTGTGTGGTGTGTGTGTATCTGTGTGTGTGTGTGGTGTGTGTGTATCTGTGTGTGTGTGGTGTGTGTATCTGTGTGTGTGTGGTGTGTGTGAGTCTCTATATGAGAGAGAAATGGAACGAGATGGGGGATAATGGATGGAGACAGGAATGGATGAAATAAGTTGTGGATGAAAAAAGGCGGGAGGAATAGATGGAGGGAGAGATGGAGGTCAACATATATTGATGGAGAAACACAGGGAGCTTTTGTTGTTGATGCCAAGGGATTGCCGATGGGCTGATGGATTGGCTCACAGGCTCACTCCCTGTGTCTCCGTTGTGCAAGATGTTGAATATACACAATGTGACTGGTGTAACTGAGGGAACCTTACAGCCGGCTCTTTCTGTGCCCCTTCCAGTGCGCAAACAGGAGATTATCAAAGCCACTGAGCAACTGATTGAAGCCATTAGTAATGGAGATTTCGAGGCATACACGTGAGTTCCTTTCCCAACCGCAAAATTGACCTCCTTTTCTACCAATTACACAAAATGTTTGAAACAATCATCCATCCAATAGAAAACGCGTATTGTTACCCTGAGACGTTACTATTGGGATCCTACATTGGGATTCACCATCCATTCCACCCTCCATCCATTCCTCCCTCCCTCCATCCATTCCTCCCCTCCCTCCATCCATTCTTCCATCCTTCCTTCCATCTCTCGCTTCCTCAATACCTCCTTCCTTTCTTCCCTGTCTCCATCCTTCCCTCCCTTCACTCCTCCTTCCATCACTCACTCCCTCCCTCCCTTCACTCCTCCTTCCACCACTCCCTCCATCCCTTCCTCCAATCACCTGCAGCCTTTTCAAATCAGAAGTGATGAAGCGTTTGCCTCCCTCCCAACTTTAGCCTGTCTTCCCCCTTTCCGATGCTGACTGATGTGTTGTGTGGTGTTTCCCGCCTTTGCTAAGCGAAGGGAATCTTCACCATTTTGATTTGTTGGTCTTTCAGGAAGATGTGCGACCCTGGGGTCACGGCCTTTGAACCCGAGGCACTGGGCAATCTGGTGGAGGGGCTCGATTTCCATAGATTCTACTTTGAGAATTGTAAGAAACCATTTCTGTCGTTGATTGAGAGAGACACAATCCACTTTAGATCACTGCATTTCGACTATTAGGTTTGATGCTGGCAAATAGAGTTATAAATTCTAATTAATGATGCCCAAGTGAGTGAATTCCCCCTCCAGTGTGCTGCTGGGCCCCGACACACCCGTGCTGTCCCAGTTCAAGCCCTGCTCTGTCTTGAGTGAGTTGACCTCAGCCCACTGGTGGCTAAGGCCCATGGGTTGGAATACATGGCTCAGTGGACAGCACTCTCTCCTCCCTCTGAGTCAGAAGGTTGTGGGTTCAAGTCCCACTCCAGACACTTGAGCGCAAAAATCTATGCTGACACTCCCAGTGCAGTACTGAGGGAATGGCGCACTGTCGGAGGGGCAGTACTGAGGGAGTGCTGCACTGTCGGAGGAGCAGTACTGAGGGAGTGCTGCACTGTCGGAGGGGCAGTACTGAGGGAGTGCTGCACTGTCGGAGGAGCAGTACTGAGGGAGTGCTGCACTGTCGGAGGAGCAGTACTGAGGTAGCGCCGCACTGTCGGAGGGGCGGTACTGAAGGAGGAGTGGACTGTCAGAGGGGCAGTACTGAGGGAACGCTGCACTGTCGGAGAGGTAGTACTGAGGGAGGGCTGGACTGTCAGAGGGGCAGTACTGAGGGAGTGCTGCACTGTCGGAGGGGCAGTACTGAGGGTTCTCTCTCTCCCCCCATATCAGTTCACACTCCACCCCACCCTCCCAACCAGGCTCTCTTTGCCTGCCACTCCCCCAACCAGTCTCTCTATCTCTGCCCCCCCCCAACCCCCACCTCCAACCAGGTTCTTCCTCCCCCCTCAAACCCCCCCTGCCAGTCGCCTGCCAGCTTTCTCTGCCTGCCACTCTCCCCCTGGCTCGGGGCTCGGGACCCAGTGAGGAGCTCGGGGCTCGGGACCCAGTTGGGGAGCTCGGGGCTCGGGGCCCAGTGGGGAGCTCGGGGCTCGGGACCCAGTGGGGAGCTTGGGGCTCGGGACCCAGTGGGGAGCTCGGGGCTCGGGGCCCAGTGGGGAGCTCGAGGCTCGGGGCCCAGTGGGGAGCTCGGGGCTCGGGGCCCAGTGGAGAGCTCGGGGCCCAGCTGGGAGCTCGGGGCTCGGGGCCCAGCAAGCATCGTGGTGATTGGGGCCGGTTCCGACGCATGCGCAGAAAAGGATTGGTGTAAATTGCGCTGGGGCGGCGGGGGGGGGGAGTCGGAGACTATTTGTCCTAATGGGTTTCTGTGCATACGTCAGGAGACACACGCACAGAAGCACGAGTTTGGACAAATAGACACTGCATTAAAAAAAATTATTTAAAAGAGGATTGTAATGTATTTGCATCATGGGTTCTTTGCTTAAGAATTTATAGCAACACATTGCTATTAAGAATTAGTTGGTTTATTAGCAAAGGTTTAAAAATCACACTACACATTATCAGTTCATCCACCAGGCTCACAACCACCTGCCCCATTGTGGATCCCCCGAACCCAACTGGCTGGGGTTTTATTGAGTCTTGTGAACATCATGTGACTGGCTAAGCCACTCCCAACTCAACAACTCCACAACTATTTTAAAATAACTTGGCACCAAGTGCCCCCTTTTGGTAAAGGCACGCGAACCCACAAATTTACAAATCAGCTGGGAACCTTGCCAAATCAAATTAAAATTTGGTTACCGGGGGTGATGATGCACTCCAGTCCCTCCGGCGCCCACCTCTCGCGGAAGGCCGCGGGCGTACCGGTGGACACCGCGTGCTCCATCTCCAGGGACACCCTGGCTCGGATGTAACCGCGGAAGAGAGGCAGGCAGTCGGGCTGAACGACCCCCTCGACCGCCCGCTGCCTGGACCGGCTGATGGCCACCATGGCCAGGCCCAGGAGCAGTGCAACTATTTTGTTGTAATCAGAAAATCAAGTGCCCCCTGATTAAAGGGTGGGGGGGGGCACATTCCAAAACACTTTTCAAGTGCCCCCTTGTTTTTTTTTTAGGGCACTGAAACACAAATTATACAAGTGTCCCCTGGCTAAAAGGGGGCAAGGGACACTAAAACCAGCAAATTAACATTTAGACATAAAATCAAGTCTACAGCACTTGGTATTCCCAGTCGGTCTCCCTTCCAAATACTAACCTGGCCTTACTCTGCTTTGTATTGGAGATTAGACAAGAGCAGGCTTGTTCAGCCTAGTTTGACCGTAGGTGAACATTATGAAGGGTACTCAAAGGGCCCATACGGAGATCGAACCTGCGACCTTGGTGTTATTAGCACCACTCTCTAACCAACTAACCTCACCGGTCCTGTCAGCATCCTCACAAATACATACCTTCCAAGGATCTGGTCTTTATCACATTGCTGTGCGTGGAACCCGAAATTGGTTGCTGCATTTCCTACATTGCAACAGTGACTGCGTTTGGAAAAGTGCTTCATTGGCTGTAAAGCGCATTGGGACGTCCTGAGGTGGTGAAAGGCGATATATAAATGCACCTTCTGTCTTTCTTATTGTAAATGCAAGTTGTTGGTGCGGTCCTGGTGTTGAGTGCTGTGCGATGTGGAGCGATTCTCCCCCCGCGCCCTCGCAGTGTATATATATATATTGTGCCCCCCCCCCCAGTCGTGTGCCGTTTGGGGAACCCTGCCTCTGACCATTGCTTGGGGTTCTGTTTGCAGTGTGGTCCAAGAACAACAAGCCGGTCCACACCACCATCCTGAACCCGCACATCCACCTGATTGGAGAGGAGGCCGCCTGCATCGCTTACATCCGCATCACGCAGTACATAGACGGCAACGGGATCCCACGCACCGCCCAGTCCGAGGAGACCCGAATCTGGCACCGCCGCGACGGAAAATGGCAAATCGTGCACTTCCACCGATCGGGGTCCTCGTCCGCTCTGGCCAAGTAAGGGTTAATAAGGTGGCTTGAGGGACCCTGGGGCCCAGGGGCCCCCGAGGAACTGACCTGCAAGTTATACCCGAGGGAGACAATTTGGAGTGGGAGTGAAACAGCGGACAGAGCATCTCCCGGTCATTCTCCACACCCCGGCCCCCCCATAATACCCCCCACTCCCCCCACACCCCCCAATCACCCCCACTCCTCCCCCCACTCCCCCAATCCCCCCCTACTCCCCCCACACACCCCCCACTCCCTCCCCCACTCCCCCCATTCCCCCAATCCCCCCCCACTCCCCCCACACACCCCCCACTCCCTCCCCCAATCCCCCCACTCCCCCCACTCCCGCAATCCCCCCCCACTCCCCCCACACACCCCCCACTCCCCCCACTCCCCCAATCCCCCCCACTACCCCCAATCCCCCCACACCCCCCAATCACCCCCACTCCACCCCCACCCCCCCCACACCCCCGCCCCCCCAATCACCCCTCACTCCCCCACTCAACCCCACCCCCCACACCCCCCCCCATCACTCCCCAACCCCCACTTTCCCCCCACTCCACCCCCCATCCCCCCACTCCTCCCAATCCCCCCACACCCCCAATCCCCCCATTCCCCCCACACACCCCCACACCCCCAATCCCCCCCACTCCCCCAATCCCCCCCTAATCCCCCCCACTCTCCCCACACACCCCCACCTCCCAATCCCCCCCACTCCCCCCACACACCCCCACTCCCCGCCACTCCTCCCAATCCCCCCCACTCTCCCCACACACCCCCACTCCCCCCTACTCCCCCCACTCCTCCCAATCCCCCCCACTCCCCCCCACTCCTCCCAATCCCCCCCACTCCCCCCACACACCCTCACTCCCCCCCACTTCTCCCAATACCCCCCACTCCCCCACACACCCCCACTCCCCCCACTCCCCACACTCCACCCCCACTCCCCCCCACTCCTCCCCACTCCCCCCACACACTCCCACTCCCCCCCACTCCCCCCACACACCCCCACTCCCCCCCACACCCCCCAATCACCCCACACATCCCCACCCCCCACCCCCCCAATCACCCCCCCAACCCCCACTTTCCCCCCACACCACCCAATCCACACCCAGTACCTGCCTGCATTCCGACAAAGGACCCTCCCTATCTCCCAGTTTCTGCTCTCGAAACCTTCACCCTTTCCCTTTCCGCCTCTCTTCGCTCTTACTTCCAGCGGGTCGCCCTCCCGCCTCTCGATTCAGAAGGTCGTGGGTTCAACGCCCCGCCCCAGGGACTTGAGCCCGCATTCCAGACCGATATCTCCACGTTGCCGGTACCGAGGGAGCGCCGCGCTGTCGTGGGGTGCCAGTCTTTCAGACGAGACGTTAAACCGGTGTCGGCAAAAAGTTTTCACAAGAATTAGGAGCAGGAGTCGGCCATTCGGCCCCTCGAGCCCGCTCCGCCATTCAATAAGATCACGGCTGATCTTCGACCTCAACTCCACTTTCCCGCCCGATCCCCATAGCCCTCGATTCCCCGAGAGTCATCATCACAGGCGGTCCCTCGAACGAGGATGACTTGCTTCCACAAGAGTTCTCAGATGTTTCAATGAAGGACCCGATATTCCAGGACCTGAACTCCAGTTGAGGAGGGTGGAAGATGGCTGTGCGTGGATTTTTTTAGCGTGGGGTGACCGTTGCACACCAGCCACCACACGGGGCTTGACAGAGCGAGGTCTGGGCCCAGTGGCAAGGGTTAACCAGGACGACTGGAGACCTGCTCTGCTGCACGGACCCAGTGCGTTCACATATCGCACAGTGTGGGCTGGGCCCGTGCTGCCCCCTGGGCCCTCGTCTCTTCTGGGCCCCGAACCCTCATTCGCCGCACCTCCGCCCACGGTGTTCCAGGGCCCCGCGCTCCAGCTCTATTTATAGCCCCGGCCTGCCGTGGTGTTCTCTCACAGGTCAGGGCGTTCCGCGGTGTCCTCTAGAGTCACGGAACTATTGGAAGAGGAACAGGGGAGTTCGCCCCATGTCCTGGCCCAATACTTATCCTTCGACCGACAGCGGCTGACCTGACCTGAACATGGATCTTGCTGCTATTTATGCGAGCGTGCTGTGCCTCACTAGGTGGGAGCGCGTTGGGGCATCCTGAGGTGTATAAATGCAGATCATTTCTTTATACTTTGACCTCATTCCCTTCCGTCTCTCTCTCTCTCTCTCTCTCTCTATCTCTCTCTCTGCAGCTGAAACCCCTTCTGTTCAGTCTCCTGCTGCTATCCATGATTGACTTGCACGCAAGCAAGATATCTCCTGTCACCTCACCGCTGGACCCATGCCTGCCCCGAGAGAGAGAGGTGGAATGCTTGTGGGGGAATCACAGCTGGGGGTTGAACAATCGGTTCTTTCGCTCACAAGCATGCCCACCGCCCCACACCCCGTGTTTGCAGGGAGAGCGAAGGAATTTCATTTTTCTCGTGTATAATCTAAAAGGCAATATCTGTCGTAATGGCATGTTTACAGCGATACCTTTAATTCCGAGTCAGTTTACAGTGTTGGTGTATTTTAAAATCGTGATCGTAAGTGATAAACTTTATTACTTGGCTGTAATGCATGTTTTGCAATAATATTACCGGGTGCAATAACGAGCCTTTGCGATCTCAACGTGAACTTGGTGGTGGGGGGGGGGGGAGGGGGGAGGTGGAATTGGGGATGCAACATTTTAGACAGTCCCGTCATAGCGGCCATTCATTGAAGGGGATGTATTACGAGCTACACGATGATGGAAAGTGTTGGGCCGGTCTAGATCGGCTCGGGTCAGCAGTCAACAGGCTGAGTGGAAGCTTAACCCTTTGCATGCCGGCAATGAGGGCCTCCGAAATAAATGTTTCAAGGATGAAATCTTAAGGTGGCCATTTTTTGCTCCACCGTAACCAAAGTGACTGCACTTTGAACCAATTCAAAGCACTTTTGGGATACTGTCTGACAGACTCGATAAAAGGTGCAAGGCTTACTTGTAATTCCTCCTGTCAAAAGTTGGATAAACTACCATTTATTTTAAGGGCGGGGGGAGGGGGGTTCGTAATACAGTGCTCGGTTTCACCCCACCGTGCTTTGAAAGCCATGATTGTGATCGCGCTTTGTACATTTATAAAAATGGTAATTCTTCAAAAGTGAGCTTCCTCGGGTATTTGTGACGTCGGCTTTTTTGAGACTGCACCACATTTCGAGATGAGTGCTGCTTTCTTTTTCTCTTGTCCTCGCGAGGGAGGAGGGTAGGCGGGGTGTCTGGCTTTGCATGGCGGGGGGGTCACCGTGCATAGGTTAGGGTTATTCGGTGGCCCCCTACATTCCTCCAGACCAAATCCCAAACCGACTTCAGATGGCGTTGAATCGGCACGGGTTACGATTGAGAAAAGAACGATTTTGCAATCGGTACACGAGAACGAGACGAGATTGGCCTCAATCCATCAACTCAATACTGGTTTTCCCCCTCGGGGGGTTGGGGGGGGGCCTCATGCAATTGCAAGACCCTAACGTGGTTGCTCCTAGTCTTCGAAGCAGTGGGGCTGGGTCACCGGGTTGCACGTGTGAATTTCCGTTCCACTTTACCCCGCCCCATATCCCCCTGCTCCCTCAACCCCCACCTCTGGTCCACCCCACTGCCTCCCAATGACAACAGCTAGTAAGACACCCACCCTGTCTCCCCAAGAGCAACTCACACCATGCTCCGGGTCACTTGTTACCGCTACAGCACAGAAGGAGGCCATTCGGCCCATTGTGCCTGTGCCGGCTCTGTGACAGAGCGACCCAATCAGTCCCACTCCCCCCTGTTCCATAAGAACATAAGAAATAGGAGCAGGAGTCGGCCATACGGCCCCTCGAGCCTGCTCCGCCATTTAATGCGATCATGGCTGATCTGACCATGGACTCGGGTCCGCTTCCCTGCCCGCTCCCCATACCCCCTTATCCCCTTATCGTTTAAGAAACTGTCTATCTCTGTCTTAAATTTATTCAATGTCCCAGCTTCTACAGCTCTCTGAGGCAGCAAATTCCACAGATCCACAACCCTCTGAGAGAAGAAATTCCTCCTCATCTCAGTATTAAATGGGCAGCCCCTTATTCTAAGATTATGCCCCCTCATTCTAGTCTCCCCCATCAGTGGAAACATCCTCTCTGCATCCACCTTGTCAAGCCCCCTCATAATCTTATACGTTTCGATAAGATCACCTCTCATTCTTCTGTATTCCAATGAGTAGAGGCCCAACCTCCTCAACCTTTCCACATCATCTTTTCCCATAGCCCCAATCAAATATTTAACCAAGTCCCTTTTTGAAAGTTACTATTGAATCTGCTCCCACCGCCCTTTCAGGCAGCGCGTTCCCGATCACAACAACTCGCTGTGTAAAAACAATTTCTCCTCCGCTCCCCTCGCTGGTTCTTTCACCCATTACCTTAAATCTGTGTCCTTTGGGTCACTCGTGACTTGCAGGTCAGTGCACCAACAACCATGATCTAACACAAGTCAAATAAACCATGTAACCTTAACTAAGATTCACCTGAACGGGTTGGTGTGGACACATCTCTTTGTGTAACAGAATTAGGAAATCTGACGGCCCCTACATCCAGACCACCATTTTATCTCAACCCAAACGCATTGTTGACCAATATGGACCAATATGGCCTCCCTTCCCTCCTCCAGGATCAAAATACATTTACAGTTCCCCCAGCAACGACAGTCTTTCCAATCTTTCGAGGTTCCATAGGAACTTTCAAAAGCCAATTGGACGAGTGCGTGAAGAGGACTCAGTTACAGGGTTGTGGGGAAGAGCAGTATGTGAGGGGGCAGTGTGGGACAGAATTGGATCAACTGGGCTTGTATTCACTGGAGTTCAGAAGAATGAGAGGGGATCTCATAGAAACGTTTAAAATTCTGACGAGTTTAGACAGGTTAGATGCAGGAAGAATGTTGGGGAAGTCCAGAACCAGGGGTCACAGTCTAAGGATAAGGGGTAAGCCATTTAGGACCGAGATGAGGAGAAACTTCTTCACCCAGAGAGTGGTGAACCTGTGGAATTCTCTACCACAGAAAGTTGATGAGGCCAGTTCACTAAATATATACAAAAAGGAGTTAGATGAAATCCTTACTACTCGGGGGATCAAGGGGTATGGCAAGAAAGTAGGAATGGGGTACTGAAGTTGCATGTTCAGCAATGAACTCATTGAATGGCGGTGCAGGCTCGAAGGGCCGAATGGCCTACTCCTGCACCTATTTTCTATGTTTCTATGGATCACTCTTTCAAAGAGCAGGCACAGGAACAGCGGGGAGAATGACCTCTTTCTGTGCTGTAAGATTCTATCTGCAGCCTCCAGTGGAGTTGGTTGGTTCTGACTGGCTTGGTCCGTCTTGCGGTGGATGAGACCCAACAGCACAAAGTCTCCACGGAGACCACAGACAAACCATTTTTTTGGAAACTAAATGGTTGATCAGCATCTGAAAGAGAAAAGTGGGCCATGATTTTGGATTGGGGAGCTGGTTAACCTCCAACAACCAGGACCATCATTGGGTTGGGAACTGAGGCAACCTGGCCTGTCTCTTTCGGAGGGTGAGGGACATTTGCAGGACCATCCCTTGTCGCTCAGGGTTTCTGCTTTAGAAAGAAAAGTGGAGACACCTCATGGAAAGGACTTCAGCTCTCTCTGGCCGAGGGTGTAGTCCACCTGGGCCGATGGAAGATACTTGGAATTCTGTCAAGGACAAAGCACATTGCTTTATCCTCTTGTCCTACCCGTGGTGTGCTCTGTGCAGCGGCCACCCCATGTCCAAGGTCCCTTGAACAAAAAACAAAATGACAAAATGGAGTCCGCTATGGGACCCACAAGATAGAAACGCTGAGGGTGTAGCGAGACCTGATGCAAGTTACTGAGAATTTGAAAGTAAAGGTGTTAATAGGCCAAGGTGGGGCAATACAAGGGTGAGCGGGACTAAGTGCACATTGGAATACGGGGCAAGAGAGCATTGGATGAGCTGAAGTTTATGAATGGCAGAAGATAGGAGGTTGGCCAGGAGAGCATTGGGTCATTTTGGAGCAAGTAAAACCCTCAGCAATAAGTCCCTGCTCATGGTCCTTAGCAACCAGTCCCTTGGCCCTTAGCAACCAGTCCCTTGGTCCTTAGCAACCAGTCCATTGGTTCTTAGCAACCGATCCCTTGGCCATTAGCAACCAGTCGCGTGACCCTTAGCAGCCAGTCCCTTCAATTGGCCCTTGGCAACCAATCCATTGGCCCTTAGCAACCGCTCCCTTGGCCCTTAGCAACATGTCCCTTCCCTTGGTCCTTAGCAACCAGTCCCTTGGCCCTTAGTAACCAGTCCTTTCCCTTGGTCCTTAGCATCCAGTCCCTTGGCCCTTAGCATCCAGTCCCTTGGCCCTTAGCAACCAGTCCTTTGGCCCTTAGCAACCAGTCCCTTTCCTTGGTCCTGAGCATCAAGTCGCTTGGCCCTTAGCAACCAGTCCCTTCCCATGGCCTTTAGCAACCAATCGCTTGGCCCTTAGCAACCAGCCCCTTCTCTTGGCCCTTAGCAACCGGTCCCTTGGCCCTTAGCAACCTATCCCTTCTCATGGACCTTAGCAATCAGTTCCTTCTCATGGCCTTTAGCAACCAATCACTTGGCCCTTAGCAACCAGTCCCTTCCCTTGGCCCTTAGCAACCAGTCCCTTGGTCCTTAGCAACCAGGCCCTTCCCTTGGCTCTTAGCAACCAGTCCCTTGGCTCTTAGCAACCTATCCCTTCTCATGGCCCTTAGCAACCAGTCCCTTGACTCACAAGAAACCCCATGCCGAAGATAGAGAGAAACTCCTCGCAACTTAATGTAGCCTTGAAGAACTTTTTTTTTAAAGAGGGAATCAAAGCAAGGTATCCCCTTCAGTCCCCTCAGCTGTGAGGCCATTCAGCCCCTTGAGCGTGTTACATAGGAATGGGAGGAGGCCATTCAGCCCCTCGAGCGTGTTACACAGGAACAGGAGGAGGCCATTCAGCCCCTCGAGCCTGTTACACAGGAACAGGAGGAGGCCATTCAGCCCCTCGAGCCTGTTACACAGGAACAGGAGGAGGCCATTCAGCCCCTCGAGCCTGTTACACAGGAACAGGAGGAGGCCATTCAACCCCTCGAGCCTGTTACACAGGAACAGGAGGAGGCCATTCAGTCCCTCGAGTCTGCTACAGAGGAACAGGAGGAGGCCATTCAGCCCCTCGAGCCTGTTACACAGGAACAGGAGGAGGCCATTCAGCCCCTCGAGCCTGTTACACAGGAACAGGAGGAGGCCATTCAGCCCCTCGAGCCTGTTACACAGGAACAGGAGGAGGGCCATTCAGCCCCTCGAGCCTGTTACACAGGAACAGGAGGAGGCCATTCAGCCCCTCGAGCCTGTTACACAGGAACAGGAGGAGGCCATTCAGCCCCTCGAGCCTGTTACACAGGAACAGGAGGAGGCCATTCAGCCCCTCGAGCCTGTTACACAGGAACAGGAGGAGGCCATTCAGCCCCTCGAGTCTGTTACACAGGAACAGGAGGAGGCCATTCAGCCCCTCGAGCCTGTTCTGCCATTCAATCAGGAAAGCAACGCTTTGGTGAGGGAGAGGTTGAAAATGGGTTATTCGCTGTTTTTGACGCACATTCGGAGAAACACATTCATCTCATCATTTTTGCTTGCTTCTAATTGAGAAAGTAAATGAATCTGACAATCACGCATCATTTCTAGTGTTGGTTTTTTGCTAGCCTGAGCCTTTGCACTGAACTCTGGGCCTGACCAGAGATCTGCTTTCGTACCTCTGTATCGTGCCGTGAATTAAATCAATGCCTTTCTGTTCATTCTCGTAAGTGACTTGACTGTAAACTGTCGTGACACTGAAGAACTAATGAATTCAAGCAATGCTTGTGTCTTCGGACTATGGTTTAACCCGTATGTAAGGTGATATTATAATTGGTGTCTTCACAAATAAAGAGATTTTATCAGTTTGTCTTGAAGGCAGTGTGTTAATTTATTCCATTTTTAATCAGCACTGCATCGTCAGGAAATGCATTTTGAACTGATACATAATCATCATCATCTTAGGCGGTCCCTCGAAGCAAGGATGACGTTATCCACGCCAAAAAGGGATGAGTTCACAGGTGTTTCAATGAAGGACCCAATACTCCTGTTATATATGCAGACTATAGATATACTCTCTGTGTAGTCACTGTATAGTTGCATAAGATAGAGACTTGTTTACCTGATGTATTATCAGTAAGGTTTACACTGTGTATATACATGTTGGAGATAGATCTCCAACGATGTCTCCACAAGATCCTGCAAATCCCCTGGGAGGACAGGTGCACCAACATCAGTGTCCTCGACCAGGCTAACATCCCCAGTATTGAAGCACTGACCACACTCGATCAGCTTCGCTGGGCAGGCCACATAGTTCGCATGCCACATACGAGACTCCCTAAGCAAATGCTTTATGCAGAGCTCCTTCATGGGTAAACGAGCCAAAGGTGGGCAGCGGAAACATTACAAGGACACCCACAAAGCCTCCCTGGTAAAGTGCGACATCACCACTGACACCTGGGAGACCCTGGCCGCAGACCGCCCGAGGTGGAGAAAGTGCATCCGGGAGGGCGCTGAGCTCTTCGAGTCTCAACGCAAAGAGCATGAAGAGGCCAAGCGCAGGCAGCGGAAGGAGCGCGCGGCAAACCAGCCCCACCCACCCCTTCCCCCAACGAATGTCTGTCCCACCTGTAACAGGGTCTGTGGCTCTCATATCAGACTGTTCAGCCATCGAAGGACTCACTTTGGGAATGGAAGCAAGTCTTCCTCGATTCCGAGGGACTGCCTATGATGATGATGACATGCTGGCACCACTAGAGGGTGCAACTGGTGGAGACCGGGGTTTCCTGCCCTGGTGGCAGCGACCGTATAAAAGGGGAGCCACCACGCTTGTGCCTCACTCTGGAGTTACGAATAAAGGACCAAGGTCACTACAGTTTGAGTACAACACATTGCCTCGTGGAGTCATTCATAAGTACATTACAGATACAACAACTCCAGGTCCCGAACTACATGTTGAAGGGTGGAAGATGCCTGTGCGTGAATTTTTTTAACGTCTGGTGGCCGTTGCACACCAGCCACCACACGGGGCTTGACAGAGCGAGGTCTTGGTCCAGTGGCAAGGGTTAACCAGGACGACTGGAGACCAGCTTTTTAGCACAGACCTAGCGATAAACAGAGGGTATAGCCACATAGTTCGCAGGCCAGACACAAGTCTCCCGAAGCAAATGTTCTATTCGAAACTCCTTCACGGCAAGCGAGCCCCAGGTGGGCAGGGGAAACGTTACAAGGACACCCTCAAAGCCTCCCTGATAAAGTGCAACATCCCCACCGACACCTGGGAGTCCCTGGCCAAAGACCGCCCGAAGTGGAGGAAGAGTATCCGGGAGGGCGCTGAGCACCTCGAGTCTCGTCGCCGAGAGCGTGCAGAAATCAAGCGCAGGCAGCGGAAGGAGCGTGCGGCAAACCAGTCCCACCCACCCCATCCCTCAACCACTGTCTGTCCCACCTGTGACAGAGACTGTGGTTCTCGTATTGGACTGTTCAGTCACCTAAGGACTCCTTTGAAGAGTGGAAGCAAGTCTTCCTCGATTCCGAGGGACTGCCCGTGATGATAGCTCTCCACAGAAACAGGTCATTGGGCCCCACCGCTCCGTGCCGGGGTTTATGCTCCACACCAGCCCCCTCCCACCCCTCTCGATCTCACCCCATCACCCTATCCTTCTATTCCTTACTCCCCCATGTGTTTATCCAGCTTCCCCTTAAATGCATCGATGCTATTCGCCTCAACCCCTCCCTGTGGCAGCGAGTTCCACATTCTCACCACTCTCTGGGTGAAGACGTTTCTCCTGAATTCCCTAGTTTCGGACTCCCCCACAAGCAGACACATCGGGGCTAGAAGTTATGGACCGCCCCGTTTGGGGCGGTAACTTTTGCAGGAGCAGCAAAGTTTCACCAGGCGAAAAAGATCTCCAGCCGACGGGAACGCCCGCTATAGAGCTCCAAGGGGGAGGTGGAGCGTGAAATCAAACGCTGTCACTTCCCTTAGAGCGCTAAAGGTAGCGGCAGAGCGATGTTCCGTGCAGGGCTGCCGTCGGTATAGGCCTCTTCCCTCGCTTAAAGGGCAGAGCCAATGCTGGAGTGACTGAGTTTTCCTGCTGTCTGTGTCGGGCCACGGAGACCTGTGCTATGTCCATAGCAGCCGCAAGCTCTCTGAGGGAGAACTTCATCATCATCATCATCGCAGGCAGTCCCTCGGAATCGAGGAAGACTTGCTTCCACTCTTAAAATGAGTCCTTAGGTGGATGAACAGTCCAATACGAGAGCCACAGTCCCTGTCACAGGTGGGACAGACAGTGGTTGAGGGAAGGGGAGGGTGGGACTGGTTTGCCGCACGCTCCTTCCGCTGCCTGCGCTTGGGTTTCTGCATGCTCTCGGCGACGAGACTCGAGGTGCTCAGCGCCCTCCCGGATACACTTCCTCCACTTAGGGCGGTCTTTGGGCCAGGGACTCCCAGGTGTCGGTGGGGACGTTGCACTTTATCAGGGGAGGCTTTGAGGGTGGTCCCTTGTAACGTTTCCTCTGCCCACCTTTGGCTCGTTTGCCGTGAAGGAGTTCCGAGCAGAGCGCTCGCTTTGGGAGTCTCGTGTCGGGGCATGCGGACAGTGTGGTCCTGGTCAAGTGTGGTCAGTGCTTCGATGCTGGGGATGTTGGCCTGGTCGAGTAGGTTAATGTTGCTGCGTCTGTCCTCCCAGGACTGAGCAATCGCGGGGTCCAAAAAAGGCAAAGTACCCCACACTGGGGCAGTAAATAAAGGTTGCTGTACCCGACCACCGGTGCCTTTAATTGGCGCTGCCCAAACTGCCGGCTGAGGTGACACCGCCTCCTGCAGCTGCCGCTGTTAACGCCCGGCGACACTGCAAGGGGGGCGGGATCGAATATCACATCCGGGGCGGTAACGGGGCGCTGCACACCGGATGACGTCACTAACTACGGGGCGCAAGGGAGCGAGGAGGTAAGTGTTAGCTCCAGCGCAAAACCCGCCAGGGAAGTTCGCGAGCATCGGGGAATTCGCTGTGCCCCTCAGGGTAACCCCCTCAGTGCCCCATTACCGCCCCCTGCAGGTGCTAACGGGAGGCACAAAGCAGGCCAATTTCTCCCCCATCTTCTCCACGTCTACCCGATCAAACCCTTTCATGATCCTCTATCAGGTCGCCCCCTCAGCCTTCGCTTGATGGGGGAAAAGAGCCCCGGCCTGTTCAATCTTTTCCTGATCGTTCCAACCGCTCAGTTCTGGTTATCATCCCAGTGAATCTTTTATTTTTGCACCTTCTCCAGTGCCTCTATATCCTTTTTGTAATAAGGAGACTAGAACAGAGTACAGTGGTCTAACCAAGGTCCGTGATAAGCTTAACATGATTTCCAGTTGATGAAAAAAATGGTGTTGCGTTGAAATCTGGGAGTTCCGCTCCGCCAGTGAGATCTCAGAGGAGCCGAACTCTCACCCACCCAGACGCTAGGATGCAGACACAGTTCTCAAACCCAGGGACGGGGACTTCTGTGAGGTCGGGATAGGTCACTGCAACGCACCTCAATGGCAACAGTCTTGAGGTTATAAGAACACCAGAACTAGGAGCAGGAGTCAGCCATTCGGCCCTTCGAGCCTGCTCCGCCATTTAATGAGATCATGGCTGATCTTCAACCTCAACTCCACTTTCCCGCACTATCCCCATATCCCTTGATTCCCTTAATATCCAAAAATCTATCGATCTCTGTCTTGAATATACTCAACGACTGAGCCTCCACAGTCCTCTGGGGCAGAGAATTCCAAAGATTCACCACTCTCTGAGTGAAGAAGTTTCTCCTCATCGGGATAAATGGTTCATTCTCTGGTTGGCAACCAGTAACTAGTGGGGTGCCGCAGGGATCAGTGCTGGGACCCCAACTATTTACAGTCTATATCAATGACTTGGAAGAAGGGACCGAGTGTAATGTAGCCAAGTTTGCTGATGATGCACAGATGGAAGGAAAAGTAATGTGTGAGGAGGACACAAAAAATCTGCAAAAGGACACAGACAGGCTAAGTGAGTGGGCAAAAATTTGGCAGATGGAATATAATGTTGGGAAGTGTGAGGTCATGCACTTTGGAAGAAAAAATCAAAGTGCAAGTTATTATTTAAATGGAGAAAGATTGCAAAGTGCCGCAGTACAGCGGGACCTGGGGTTACTTGTGCATGAAACACAAAGGGATAGTATGCAGGTACAGCAAGTGATCAGGAAGGCCAATGGTATCTTGGCCTTTATTGCAAAGGGGATGGAGTATAAAAGCAGGGAAGTCTTACTACAGTTATACAGGGTATTGGTGAGGCCACACCTGGAATACTGCGTGCAGTTTTGGTTTCCATAATGACGAACAAATATACTTGCTTTGGAGGCAGTTCAGAGAAGGTTCACTAGGTTGATTCCAGGGATGAGGGGGTTGACTTATGAGGAAAGGTTGAGTAGGTTGGGCCTCTACTCAATGGAAATCAGAAGAATGAGAGGTGATCTTATCGAAACGTATAAGATTATGAGGGGGCTTAACAAGGTGGATGCAGAGAGGATGTTTCCACTGATGGGGGAGTCTAGAACTAGAGGGCATAATCTTAGAATAAGGGGCCATCCATTTAAAACTGAGATGAGGAGAAATTTCTTCTCTCAGTGGATGTAAATCTGTGGAATTCACTGCCTCAGAGAGCTGTGGAGGCTGGGACATTGAATAAATGTAAGACAGAAATAGACAGTTTCTTTAACAATAAGGGGTTAAGGGGAGCGGGCGGGGAAGTGGAGCTGAGTCCATGATCAGATCAGCCATGATCTTATTGAATGACGGAGCAGGCTCGAGGGGCCGTATGGACTTATGTTCTTATGTTCTTATGTTCTTATCTCTGTCTTAAATGTCTGACCCCTTATCCTGAGACTGTGACCCCTGGTTCTAGACTCCCCAGCCCGGGGGAAACATCCTCCCTGCATCTACCCTGTCAAGCCCTGTAAGAATTTTGAATGTTTCAATGACATCACCTCTCATTCTTCTAAACTCTAGAGAATATAGGCCTAGTCTACTCAATCTCTCCTCATTGGACAATCCCCCCATCCCAGGAATCACTCTGGTGAACCTTCGCTGCACTCCCTCTGTGGCAAATATATCCTTCCTTAGGTAAGGAGACCAAAACTGTACACAATACTCCAGGTGTGGTCTCACCAGATCCCGATATAATTGCAGTAAGACGTATTTACTCTCAGACTCTTGTAATAAAGGCCAACATACCATTTGCTTTCTTAATTGCTTGCTGTACCTGCATGTTAACTTTCAGTGATTGGTGTACAAGGACACCCAGGACCCTCTGAACACCGTTTCCCAAACTCTCATTGTTTAGAAAAAGACTCAGCTTTTCTATTTGATACAGCACAGGGCCCGTGAGGTTCTTCAGCAAAGCAGCATTGAAAGTCTTCAGCTCCAAAGGGGCCTATTCTTCCTCTTCAGAAAAGATAAGCGATGTCCCTCGAAGGCCGCGGGGTGTTTGCTAGAGCCTCAGGAGTCTCACCAGCAGACGGTAAGAGTCCCATGCCCGGGAATTCCCTTGGGGTAACCCTGGAACCCCTCCTGACACCTCACCCCACCCCACAGTCACCAGCCCTCCACAGATTGTTCCAGGAAGTGAAGATTCGTCGCCAAGGACGGAGCCGAGAACAAAAAAAAAACAGAAAACAAGTAATGCAGGTATTAAAAACATTATAGAGGGCGAATCCCGTCGGGAGCCGATGAGATTAGGTGTATCGTTGCCTTTGCAGCCCAGCCCAGTGTTAAACTGGTGCGTAAAAGGTTTTTCTCCGCGGCAGTTTCTGACTGACTGACACGGTTTGAAGTAGACTTTAACTTCATCAGCGACTGCACACCGATGCCCAGCAGTGCTCTCCCTGGCCAGAGGCCGACACGGAGCCAGCAGTATAACTCAGTATTGCCAGCTGTGCTCCATTCTGCTTGGCCTGAGGCAGAAGGTCGTGGGTTCAAGTCCCACTACAGGGACTTCAGCACATCGATCTGGGCTGACCCTCTCACCGCACTGTCGGAGGGGCCGTGCTGAGGGAGTGCCGCACTGTCGGAGGGGCAGTGCTGAGGGAGTGCCGCACTGTCACAGGGGCAGTGCTGAGGGAGTGCCGCACTGTCGGAGGGGCAGTGCTGAGGGAGTGCCGCACTGTCGGAGGGGCAGTGCTGAGGGAGTGCCGCACTGTCGGAGGGGCAGTGCTGAGGGAGTGCCGCACTGTCGGAGGGGCAGTGCTGAGGGAGTGCCGCACTGTCGGAGGGGCAATGCTGAGGGAATGCCGCACTGTCAGAGGGGCAGTGCTGAGGGAGTGCTGCACTGTCGGAGGGGCAGTGCTGAGGGAGTGCTGCACAGTCGGAGGGGCAGTACTGAGGGAGAACTGCACTGTCGGAGGGGCAGTACTGAGGGAGAGCCGCACTGTCACGGCAGTACTGAGGGAGTGCCGCATTGTCGGAGGGGCAGTACTGAGGGAGCGCCGCACTGTCACAAGGGCAGTGCTGAGGGAGTGCTGCACTGTCGGAGGGGCAGTACTGAGGGGGCGCTGCACTGTCGGAGGGGCAGTACTGAGGGAGCGCCACACTGTTGGAGAGGCAGTACTGAGGGAATGCTGCACTGTCGGAGGGGCAGTACTGAGGGAGCACCGCATTGTCAGAGGGGCAGTACTGAGGGAGTGCAGTACTGAGGGAGTGCTGTACTGTCAGAGAAGCCATCTTTCAGATGAGACGTTAAACCGAGGCCCCGTTTTCCCCCTCAGGTGGATGTAAAAGATCGCCTGGCCACTATTTCGAAGAACAATATGGCAGTTCTCCGCGTGACCTGACCAATATTTATTTGTCAATCGACATTACTAAAAATTAAACAGATGATCTGGTCATGTATCTCATTGCTGTGTGTGGGAGCTTGCTGTGCACACATTGCCTGCCATGTTCCTGACACTAAGGTTGGTGCCTGAAGCTGGGACCATCAGACTGGAATGGTTGGGTGAGATTCTGGATGGTGCATGTAGTTATCTGCTGGACCAGGAGGGGGAGCAGTTGCTTCACGTCTTGGTGAACTTGGAAATCAGTGAATCAACCTTCCAGCAACCTCAACTCTGAACTTAAATTAAAATTATAAAGTAAGCTCCAGCAAACCCTCAATGTGGATTCTGGGCCAATTTAAATTTTCAGCCGATTCCCCCCGAGGGCACAGTGACTAAATACTCCATGTGCTGTGAAGGTCAGTTGAGTAACTCTCTCGCCTCCGAGTCAGAAGGTCCTGGGGTTTGAGATCCACACTGGAGTCTGCAGCACAAAATCCAGGCCAACACTCCCAGTGCAGCACTGAGGGAGCACCGCACTGTCGGAGGGGCAGTACTGAGGGAGCACCGCACTGTCGGAGGGGCAGTACTGAGGGAGAGCCGCACTGTCGGAGGGGCAGTACTGAGGGAGCGCCGCACTGTCGGAGGGGCAGTACTGAGGGAGCGGCGCACTGTCGGAGGGGCAGTACTGAGGGAGCGTTGCACTGTCGGAGGGGCAGTACTGAGGGAGTGCTGCATTGTCGGAGGTGCAGTACTGAGGGAGTGCCGCACTGTCGGAGGGGCAGTACTGAGGGAGTGCTGCATTGTCGGAGGTGCAGTACTGAGGGAGTGCCGCACTGTCGGAGGGGCAGTACTGAGAGAGTGCCGCACTGTCGGAGGGGCAGTACTGAGGGAGTGCTGCATTGTCGGAGGTGCAGTACTGAGGGAGTGCCGCACTGTCGGAGGTGCCGTCTTTCAGCTGAGACCTTAAAACGAGGCCCCGTCTGCTCTCTCAGGTGAATGTTAAAGAACCCATTGCACTGTTTCACAGAAGAGCAGGGGAATTATCTTATCGAAACATCTGGGATAATGAGGGGGCTCGACAAGGTGGATGCAGAGAGGATGTTTCCATTCATGGGGGAAACTAAAACTAGGGGGCATAGAATAAGGGGCCGACCAATTAAAACAGAGATGAGGAGGAATTTCTTCTCTCAGAGGGTTGTAAATCTGTGGAATTCTCTGTCCCAGAGAGCTGTGGAGGCTGGGTCATTGAATATATTTAAGGCGGAGATAGACAGATTTTTGAGCGATAAGGGAGTCGAGGGTTATGGGGAGCGGGCGGGGAAGTGGAGCTGAGTCCATGATCAGATCAGCCACGATCTTATTGAATGGCGGAACAGGCGCGAGGGGCTCCTATTTCTTATGTTCTTATCCCCGGTGTCCTGGCCAATATTTATCCCTCAGCCAACTTCACTAAGACAAATTATCATATTGCTGTTTGTGGGAGCTTGCTGTGCACAAATTGCACCCACATTGCAACAGTGACTACTTTGTTGGCTGTAAAGCTGCTTTGGGTTGTCCTGAGGCTGTGAAAGATGCTATATAAATGCAAGTTATTTCGTACCCTATTCTTCTTAGCTGGGGCGGCTACAGTTTAGGGCAACACAGATGGGCGGGAAAAGGCAAGTTTAAAAGGGACTCTCGGTGTCCATGAAACCATTGGGTTTATTTATTTATTTTTTTTTTAATAAATTCGTAGCCAATCGTTTCCAATTCTTTGTCAAGTCACAAACGCCAGAGGTCACCCTGCACCAGTCAAGGATCACTCTGCGCCAATGCTCTTAGCCAAAAGGCCTAGAGCCACTGCACCGTTCCTGGAAGTACTGCAATACCAGGTTCGTGCCATGGAGGTGGATGGGTCAGGTCCCCCACACACCTCCGTGGAGGTGGATGGGTCACCAATCCCACCCACCTCCTGTTTACAAAAATGTAAGCATATACCTTCCTGACCAGGGAGGAACCACCCGGACGTCATGGTGGCTGGTCAGGTTAGTTATGCAGATCTTAGCCAAAAGGCCGAGAAGCGAGCGTTGGGTTTATTTATTGTGAATCAACATCTTGCACAGCGTTTTCTGCACCAGCAATTCAGATAGGGCAGTAGTGGTGTCCAGTTCAGCTCTCCACGCCTTTGATTAAAACGGTCATGAAAAGTTACATCTCAATTGTAATGTCTCAAGAGTCTGGTTACTGCAAACTCACTCAGGTGCAACCTGATCTATCTCTATTCCAGCCCGAGAGTGCCAGCGTGACAACGACACCCCAGCTTATATACAGGTGACCAAGCTCACATGCCATATGCGTACAGCCCGATGACCTCCGACCGTAGCGCCCTCTGGTGTCTGGTGACCCCCCCCAAGCATTAATACATAACAACGTCCCCCTTTTAAAATCTTAACAACAGTCTTTTTACAAATTAAGATGGTCTGGGGCTTTCCTCTCACGAGTTGGTCGTCTCAGTTCAACTTTGGCTCTGGGTGAGGGTTCTGAGTCCGTCGAGACTGAGGGCTGAGTAGCCGATCTGACGGGAGTGATCATGACCGCACCAGAGACTGAAGGTTCAGAGTCAGTAATGTCAGCAGAGTCCTCTGATGAATGAACAATGGTTGGTTGGTCACTGACTGCATCTTCCTCACTCGGTTCCAGTTCACCCGTGTGCCGCAGTTTAACCTGGTCAAGGTGTTTCCTGCATGTTTGCCCATTCTTGAGCACGACAATAAACACTCTGTTACCCTCCTTGGCTGTAACACTGCCGGCGATCCACTTTGGACCTTGACCATAGTTCAGTACATAAACCGGATCGTTGACTGAGATGTCATGTGACACGGCAACACGATCATGACATCATTGCTGACTTTGACGTCTGTTTTCAACATGATCATTCAAATCAGGATGAACAAGAGAAAGCCTGAGATTTCTCTTCATCAGTAGTTCAGCAGGAGGAACCCCAGTAAGCGTATGAGAGATTGACCTGTAACTGAGCAATATACATGACAACTGTCTCTGCAGTGAGTCCTGAGTTACACGTTTCATACTTTGCTTGGATCGTTTGAACGGCACGCTCTGCTTGACCGTTAGAAGCAGGCTTGAATGGAGCTGATCTCACATGTCTGATGCCATTGGGTTTCATGGAGCTCCTGGAACTCAAGACTTGTGAAGCAAAATCCGTTGTCGCTCACAACAATGTCAGGCAAACCATGAGTAGCAAACATAATACGAAGGCTCTCAATGGTAGCTGTAGACGTGTTGGATGACATAATAAAACACTCTATACACTTAGAATATGCATCTACTACAACAAAAAACATCTTTCCTCGGAACAGGCCCGCAAAATCAATGTGGATCCTCGACCATGGTTTGGATGGCCACGACCAAAGACTCAGCGGAGATTCCGCTGGTACTTTACTTATCTGCATGCAAGTATTGCACTGATGCACGCATGATTCCTGATCAAAGTTAATTCCAGGCCACCATACATGAGACCTAGCAATGGACTTCATCGTGACAATACCAGGATGAGTGCTATGAGGTTCACGTACACATTTTTCTCAACCTTTCGCTCATCCTTGCGATGGTTGTACGGTTTGGTCTCCTCACGCAGCTCCATAGGTATGGCAGACCAATCACCACTGAGTACACACTGTTTCACAACCAATAAAATAGGGTCATGGCTGGTCCAGATCCTAACTTGTTGAGCAGTGACAGGAGTTCCTTCACTCTCAAAAGCATCCATTACTAACAGCAGATCTGCAGGTTGAGGCGTCTCCATCTCAGTTGTGGGTAAGGACAGACGACTCAGTGCATCGACACAATTCTCAGTGCCAGGTCTATGACGGATGATCATAGGCAGACAATGTCAGCGCCCACCTTTGAATGTGGGACGATGCATTGGTATTAATACCTTTTTTTCCGCAAATAATTAAATGAGTGGCTTGTGATCCGTTTCTAGTTCAAAACGAAGGCCAACAGATACTGGTGCATTTTTTTTACCCCATACACACAGGCCAAAGCTTCTTTCTCTGCCATACTGTAAGCACTTTCCGCTTTAGACAGACTTCTCGAAGCATACGCAACAGGTTGTAGCTTGCCTGATTCATTTGCTTGTTGGAGTATGCAGCCAGCCCCATATGATGAAGCATCACAGGCCAATGCAAGACGCTTACGCGGACCATAATGAAATGTAATGACTCAAGAGCCTGGTTACAGTAAACTCACTCTGGTGCAACTTGATCCATCTTTATTCCAGCCCAAGAGTGCCTGCGTGACAAAGATACCCAGCTTATATACAGGTGACATGTGACATGCCACATGCGTACAGCCCAATGACCTCCGACCGCGGCGCCCTCTGGTGTCTGGTGAGCCCCAAGCATTAATACATGGCATCAATTCAGCTGCATATGGAGATGAGCGGGGTTGGGGGTGGGGTGGGGGGGAGAGAGCCAATAATGACTGTATCTAGTGACACTGCTAATCCAACAAAAACTTGCAATTACATAGCGCCTTTAATATAGTGAAACATTCCAAGGCGTTTCACAGGAGTATTTTGAGAAAAACATTTTACATCGGCAGAAGTAGAAATTAGCGCAGGTGACTTAGTCAAAGAGGTCGGTTTTAAGGAGCGTCTTGAAGGAGGAAAGAGAGGCGAAGAGGTTTAGGGAGGGAGTTCCAGAGCTTGGGGCCCAGGCAACAGAAGGCACGGCCACCGATGGTGGAGCGATTATAATCAGGGATGCTCAGGAGGGCAGAATTAGAGGAGCGCAGATATCTCGGGGGGTTGTGGGGCTGGAGGCGATTACAGAGATAGGGAGGGGGCGAGGCCATGGAGGGATTTGTAAACAAGGATGAGAATTTTGAAATCGAGGCGTTGCTTAACCGGAAGCCAATGTAGGTCAGCGAGCGCAGGGGGTGATGGGTGAGTGGAACTTGGTACGAGTTAGGACACGGGTTGCCAAGTTTTGGATGACCTCCAGTTTACATAGGGTAGACTGAGAGAGGCCGGCCAGGATTGCGTTGGAATATCAGCCAGAATGGAGTATGATTGGGTAATTGCCCGGGTAATCACGCCTGGAGACGGTACTGCTGTATGTCACGGGGACTGATTTCACCCATGGCATTTGTACGTAACTATCTTCCACTCAGTGTCTTTTACTGCTGAAATCTCCCTGCTATTATCCGGAGACTTTGCTGCAATTTCGCTGATGGGTTCTGCTTGCTGTAGTTTCAGAGACTCTTTGAAAATGGACTCTGTTGTTTGCTGAATAAATAGTTTCTCTCTAACTACCCGACTAAATCTTTCTATAAATTTAAATAACTCAGTTAGGTGACCAGGGGAGGAATCCACGGTTTGACATCTCATCCAACAGATGGGACCTCCACCAGTGCAGTGCTCCTTCAGTACTGCATCATATTAGATTATCCACTGAAATCCAATATGAGGTTCAAAGCTACAACCTTTCACTGGGAAGAGGATTGGAAACCAGGGGACGCAGGTTTAAGGTAACTAGCAAAAGAACCGGGGTGGAGGCCGGGGGGGGGGCTGGAGATGGAGAGAAATGTTTATACATTGCGCGTTGTTGTGATTGGGAACACACTGCCTGAAAAGTATTCACTGGAGTTCAGAAGAATGAGAGGGGACCTCATAGAAACGTTTAAAATTCTGACGGGTTTAGACAGGTTAGATGCAGGAAGAATGTTCCCGATGTTGGGGAAGTCCAGAACCAGGGGTCACAGTCTAAGGATAAGGGGTTAGCCATTTAGGACCGAGATGAGGAGAAACTTCTTCAGTCAGAGAGTGGTGAATCTGTGGAATTCTCTGCCACAGAAAGTTGTTGAGGCCAATTCACTAAATATATTCAAAAAGGAGTTAGATGTAGTCCTTACTACTCGGGGGATCAAGGGGTATGGCGAGAAAGCAGGAATGGGGTACTGAAGTTGCATGATCAGCCATGAACTCATTGAATGGCGGTGCAGGCTAGAAGGGCCGAATGGCCTACTCCTGCACCTATTTTCTATGTTTCTATGTTTCTATGTGCAGATTCAATGGTAACTTTTAAAAGGGGATTGGATAAATACTTGAAAAGGAAACGTTTGCAGGGCTGTGGGGAAAGAGCAGGGGGGGAATGGGACTAATTGAATCGCTCTCTTACAGGCATGTTGGGCAGAATGGCCTCCTTCTGTGCTATAACATTCAACGATACATCCAATGGCCACCACATTACAGGAAAGATGCGATTGCACTGCAGAGGAGATTTACGAGGATGTTGCCCGGACTGGAGAATTTTAGCTGTGAGGAAAGATTGGATAGGCTGGGGTTGTTTTCTTTGGAACAGAGGAGGTTGAGAGGAGACCTTATTGAGGTGTATAAAATTAAGAGGGGGATAGAGTGGATAGGAAGGATCTATTTCCCTGAGCAGATAGGTCAACAACCAGGGGGCATAGAGTTAAAGTAATTGGGGGGGGGGGTAGGTTTAGAGGGGATTTGAGGGGAAATTTCTTCACCCAGAGGGTGGTGGGGGTCTGGAACTCACGGCCTGAAAGGGTGGTAGAGGCAGAAACCCTCACCACATTTAAACAGTACTTGGATGTGCACTTGGAGTGCGGTAACCTACAGGGCTACAGACCAAGAGCTGGAAAGTGGGATTAGGCTGGGTAGCTCTTGGTCGGCCGGTGAGGACACGCTGGGCCGAAATGGCCTCCTTCCGCGCTGTAAGTTTCTATGGCTCTATGACTGTGCGGTGAGGAGTCACGGGCCAATTATCCGAGCCCCGAGAGTGGGAAGGTGCCATTTGACGGAAGGAACCAAAACGATAAAAGCGAAACAGATATCTGTGGGTTTGAGCGTGTGCCAGCGAAGAGCCTACGGATGGATCCGTGTTGCCTTGTGTCGAGTTTCGCCCGGGGTTTTTTATTGACCCTGGTTTAATGAGTTGCAGGGCCGGGCGATAGCGAGCGACTGATAAGGATGGCTCGGAGATGTGGGGCAATCAGTCCTCACGTGGGCTGCTGAGCCGACACTGACTGACACTGCTGTGGTGACGGCCTTTGAACCCCGGCTTCAAATCGCAGGGACTAGAGATAAGGAGTCCACGCAAGCACACACACACACTCGCACGCTAACACGTCTCCATTGGCCGTTGCGGCATATCTCCTTCTCCCCGCAGGGAGTCGACCATCACTGCCGCCATAAACAGTGAAAGTGTCGCTGAGACCTGCCACAAAGAGGCCACATACTTTTCTCTTATTGAGCAGCCCAATGTCAAAGGTTAAGGGTCGCACGGCAGGACACCACAATCTCTCTCAGAGACATCTAATACTCTCCCGCTCCATCTCAAATCCCCTCTAAACCTCCCCCCAATTACTTTAAATCTATGCCCCCCTGGTTGTTGACCCCTCTGCTAAGCGAAATAGGTCCTTCCTATCCACTCTATCCAGGCCCCTCATAATTTTATACACCTCAGTAAAGTCTCCCCTCAGCTTCCTCTGTTCCAAAGAAAACAACCCCAGCCTATCCAATCTGTCCTCATCGCTAAAATTCTCCAGTCCAGGCAACATCCTCGCAAATCTCCTCTGTACTCTCTCCAGTGCAATCACATCTTTCCTGTAATGTGGTGACCAGAACTGCGCGCAGGACTCCAGCTGTGGCCTAACTAGATCGCACCTTTTATATCCCATAAATCATACGGGACCCTGGGCTTTGTAAATAGAGGCTTAGAGTAGAAAAGCCAGGAGGTTACGCTTAACCTATATCAAACAGTTGTACGGCTCCAGCTGTATCCCATTCTGGGCACCGCACTTTAGGAAGGACTGAAGGCTTTTGGAGAGGGAGCAGAAGAGATTTACGAGAATGGTTCCTGGGATGGGGGATTAAAGTGATGTGGATAGACTGGAGAAGCTGGGGTTGTTCTCCTTGGAGCAGAGAAGGCTGAGAGGAGATTTATTAGAGGTGTTCAAAATCGTGAGGGGTCTGGACAGAGTAAATAAGGAGACACTGTTTCCAGTAAAAGGAGGGTTGATAACCAGAGGGCACAGATTGAAGGTGATTGGCAAAAGAAAACAGAGGCGAGATGAGGAAAAACAATAAGAGGCGAGCCCTTATTCTGAAACTGTGCCCCCTAGTTCTAGATTCCCCCACGAGGGGAAACATCCTCTCTGCATCTCCCCTGTCCAGCCCCCTCAGAATTTTATACTGTTCAATAAGATCGCCTCTCATTCTTCTAAATTGCAATGAGTACAGGCTCAACCTGCTCAACTTCTTCATCTCTGGAATCAACCGAGTGAACCTTCCCTGAACAGCCTCCAATGCAGGTATACCCCTCCTTAAATGGCAGGAACGGAGGAAGTGCATCCGGGAGGGCGCTGAGCACCTCGAGTCTCGTCTCCGAGAGCATGCAGAAACCAAGCGCAGGCAGCGGAAGGAGCGTGCGGCAAACCAGTCCCACCCTCCCCTTCCCTCAACGACTATCTGTCCCACCTGTGACAGGGACTGTGACAGGGACTGCGGTTCTCGTATTGGACTGTTCAGCCACCTAAGGACTCATGTTTAGAGTGGAAGCAAGTCTTCCTCGATTCCGAGGGTCTGCCTATGATGAGGATGATGATCCCTCCTTAGATACGGAGACCAAAACGGGCGGCTAAGTGCTTACTGTCGGCGATATCCGGGTTCCTGGACTGTCGGTAAATCTATTCACCGAGCGTGAAATTCGGTGAGTACGGCAGCCTGGGAAAGGTTGTGGGACATTGGGAGTCCCGGGACTTGGGGAGCATCCAAGGACGATTGTGCGAAGCCTATTTTAGCGCTGCTCCCTCATCTTTGGGCGGCAAAACCGAATTTGTACCGCCTGGCGGTACAATCACTGTTCAGGCGATGTCGCGGCCTCCAAAATGGCGGGACCGAACTTTGACCCCCTTCATTCCTTCCCTGGGAGGAGATCAGTGAACCAGGTTGGGCTTTTATGACAATCTGACAGCTTCACGGTCTCTTTGATAAAGTAATAGAATAAAAAAAGATTGCAATTTCTACAGGGTCTATCACGGCCGCTGAAAATACCAAAGCACTTTGCAGCCAATAGAGAGTTTGAAGCGGAGTCAGTGTTGCAATGTACAACCAATTTCTATTTCCAGACTTTTCAAACCGAATTCACAAATTGCCATCATGGGATTTGAACTCAGGTTCTGCAGATTGTTGGGCCAGACCTCTGGGCCATTAGTCTGAAAACAAAACCAATACCCAACCGTACCCTGGCACGGTGCTATATATGTACATGTTTCTTATAACAGTTGAGTATTCTCAGCTCTGGTATATCAGCAACTTCATAACCAACACAGACTACAATGGTTCATAGAATCAGGGAATCAGAGAATGGTTACAGTACAGAAGGAGGCCATTCGGCCCGTTGAGCCCGTGCCGGCTCTCTGCAAGAGCACTTCAGCCAGTCCCACTCTCCCCGCCCTTTCCCTGTAGCCCGGCAAATATTGTCTCTTTCAGGTACTTATCCAACTCCCTTTTGAAAGCCACGATTGAGTCTGCCTCCATCACCCTCTCAGGCAGCGCATTCCAGATCCTAGCCACTCGCTGCGTAAGAAAAGGTTTTCCCTCATGTCGCCTTTGGTTCTTCTGCCAATCGCCTTAAATCTGTGTCCTCTGGTTCTCACACCCTTCCGCCAATGGGAACAGTTTCTCTCTTTATCTACTCTGTCCAGACCCCTCATGATTTTGAACACCTCGATCAAACCTCCTCTCAACCTTCTCTGCTCCAAGGAGAACAACCCCAGCTTCTCCAGTCTATCCCCGTCACTGAAGTCCCTCATCCCTGGAACCATTCTTGTAAATTCTTTCTGCGCCCTCTCTAAGGCCTTCACATCCTTCCTAAAGTGTGGTGCCCAGAATTGGACACAATACTCCAGTTGAGGCCAAACCAGTGTTTTATACAGGTTCACCATAACTCCCTTGTGTTTGTACTCTGTGCCTCTATTTATGCTTTGTTAACCATTTTCTCAACCTGCCCTGCCACCTTCAACGATTTACGTAAGAACATAAGAAATAGGTGCAGGAGTAGGCCATAAGGCCCCTCGAGCCTGCGCCACCATTCAATAAGATCATGGCTGATCCCATAATGGACTCAGGTCCACTTCCCTGCCCGCTCCCCATAACCCCTTAATCCCTTATCGGTTAAGAAACTGTCTATCTCTGTCTTAAATTTATTCAATGTCCCGGCTTGAAGGACGTTCTTGCTATTGAGGGAGTGCAGCGAAGGTTCACCAGACTGATTCCCGGGATGGCAGGACTGACATATGAGGAGAGGCTGGAGTTTAGAAGAATGAGAGGGGATCTCATAGAAACATATAAAATTCTGACGGGACTGGACAGGGTAGATGCAGGTAGAATGTTCCCGATGTTGGGGAAATCCAGAACCAGGGGTCACAGTTTAAGGATAAGGGGTCGGCCATTTAGGACCGAGATGAGGAGAAACTTCTTCACCCAGAGAATTGTTAACCTGTGGAATTCTCTACCGCAGAGAGTTGTTGATTCCAGTTCGTTAGATATACTCAAGAGGGAGTTAGATATGGCCCTTACGGCTAAAGGGATCAATGGGTATGGAGAGAAAGCAGGAAAGGGATACTGGGGTGAATGATCAGCCATGATCTTATTGAATGGCGGTGCAGGCCCAAAGGGCCGAATGGCCTACTCCTGCACCTATTTTCTATGTTTCTATGTTTCCACAGCTCTCTGAGGCAGCGAATTCCACAGATTTACAACCCTCTGAGAGAAGAAATTCCTCCTCATCTCAGATTTAAACGGGCAGCCCCTTATTCTAAGATTATGCACATATACCCCCAGGTCTCTCCAGTCATGCACCCCCTTTAGGATTGCCACCTTTAGTCAAGGAGAAGGCCCACAACCACCTCCTTACGGGACAACTCAGGATAGGCAATAAATGCCAGCCTAGGCAGCGACGCCCACATGCCGAGAATCAGTGAAAAAAAACACATCCCGATAGCTGCTTCCGCCTATCACTAACATCCCTCCAACAGACACACTCCCTTTTCTCAGTAAACCATGGCAGAAGCAGATCAGTTCAGGGAACTAGTTGCTCTGTGCTAACCAGTAATCCAGGCTGACTAGGCATCAACCTGGGTCACAGTCAAGGACAGTATGATCCAATCAAGGTAATAAATCTTTACAACTGACCTCCTCCCCCCCAGCCACCCCCCCCCATAAACTGACTTTCCATAAGCCATAAATTTATTCGGCGCTTTGCAATCATTAACTGTACACTCACGGATCTGATACCAGAAAAATCCCAAATGTTTGGTTGCTTATTACCGCGTCTATGTGTGCATCGTGCTCCAGGAAGTGCAGCGTATTCGGCTCGGTTTAAGGGACGCCTGATTAAATCCTGTCCTCACCCCCATTCTCCCCACCCACCAATCTTTCAAAATGGCTTCCTGCTCACTATTGCATCCTGGGATTGCTGCTGTTCCACTACAAGTGCCTCACTTTAGCGCTTGAACATAAGAAATTAAGAAACAGCCGCAGGCCCGAGGGGACAAATGGCCTACTCCTGCTCCGCCATTCATTAAGATCCATGGCTGATCTGATCTTGGCCTCAGCTCCACTTCTCTGCCCACTCTCCATAACCCACGACTCCCTTATCGCTCAAAAATCCGTCTATCTCCAGCTTAAATATATTCAATGACCCAGCCTCCACAGCTCTCTTGGGTAGGGAATTCTAAAGATTCACGATCCTCTGAGAGAAGAAATTCCTCCTCATCTCCGTTCTAAATGGGCGGCCCCTTATTCTGAAACTATGCCCCCTAGTTCTAGATTCCCCCACGAGGGGAAACATCCTCTCTGCATCTCCCCTGTCCAGCTCCCTCAGAATCTTATACTTTTCAATAAGATCACCTCTCATTCTTCTAAACTCCAATGAGTACAGGCCCAACCTGCTCAACCTTTCCATAAGACAAACCCTTTATCTCAGGAATCAACTTAATTGGAGTTGAACTTGGATGATGATAGCAGGGTGGACATTGCTGAGCCAAAAAAGACCCACAGTGCATCTAGTCCGCCTTCTCCCATCCTGGTAGTCACCCAATCCAATGATAATGGAGTATTGACTGATCACAGCAATCATTCTCTATCCATTTAGAGAAAGAACTTACATTTATATTGCCCCTTTCACGAGTTCAGCACATCCCAAAGCGCTTTACAGCCAATGAAGTGTAGTCACTGTTGTAATGTGGGAAACGCGGCAGCTAATTTGCACACAGCAAGCACCCACACACAGCAATGAGATAATGACAAGATATTGAGCCTGGAAATCCCGTTCTTCCCGGGTCCGTACGGAGTGTGTTCGGCGTGTGTACGGAGTGTGTACGGAGTGTGTACGGAGTGTGTACGGGGTGTGTACGGAGTGTGTACGGGGTGTGTACGGGGTGTGCACGGGGTGTGCACGGGGTGTGTACGGGGTGTGCACGGGGAGTGTACGGGGTGTGCACGGGGTGTGTACGGGGTGTGTACGGGTTGTGTACGGGATGTGTACGGGGTATGTACAGGGTATGCACGGGTTGTGTACGGAGTGTGTACGGGGTGTGTACTGGGTGTGCACGGGGTGTGTACAGGGTGTGCACGGGGTGTGTACAGGGTGTGCACGGACTGGGGAAGGCATCGGAAAAGCCAGTTTCCGATCGGTCAAGCTGGAGCTGGACGTATCTCGGGAGCGAGGTCATTTGCACGGGCAAGATTGCGGGATTTACCCATATCTTGCCCAGCAAATGTCCTCGAAAATCTTGCGCCTGAAAAAGCATAGCCTACTTTTACAGGCGCAAGTGTTTTAAAACACACAAAAACATATAAAAATAAAGTTATAAAAACATATTTTATTGTTAAAAATCCTCCCCACAACGGTAGGTTTATTTTAAGGCATTATTTTAAAAACTTTATTAAAAATCGGGAAACATTTTTTTTATAGGTCATTAATAACTTTCATTTAAATGAATCTTAAATATGTAGTTTATTTTCTATTTTTTATTAGTGTTTTGGGTGTTTGGGGGGATTTCTCATTCATAGTAATAGGAGTTTCGGACTCATGAAACTCCTATTACGATGAATGAGAACATACTACAGCTGATTGGCTGCCCAGAGCCATGTGACTCCAGCTCCAGGCCTGCACGTGTCCCGACATGCACGTGCTGCGATGTGCAGTAAGAGGAGGCCTGTGCATCAGAAAGTTGAGCAGGCGTAGCTGCTTTAGGTAGGTGCACATTTTTTCTCTAAAATCTAGCCGAACGCCCGCGGGAAGGAGAAAGCGGAATTTCTGGGTCAATCTGTTTTAAATTTTGGTTGAGGGATAAATATTGGCCCGAGGAGACTGAGGAGAATTGAAATTCTTCAAATCAGTGGCCATGGGATCCATAAAACCCACCTGAGAAAGCAGATGGGGCCTCGGTTTAACGTCTCTTTCCAAAAGACGGTCCCTCCGACAGTGCAGCGGAGTCCCTCAGTACTGCCCCTCCGACAGTGCAGCACTCCCTCAGTACTGCCCCTCCGACAGTGCAGCGCTCCCTCAGTACTGCCCCTCCGAGAGTATAGTGCTCCCTCGGTACTGCCCCTCCGACAGTGCAGTGCTCCCTCGGTACTGCCCCTCCGACAGCGCAGTGCTCCCTCAGTACTGCCCCTCCGAGAGTATAGCGCTCCCTCAGTACTGCCCCTCCGACAGTGCAGCGCTCCCTCGGTACTGCCCCTCTGACAGTGCGGCGCTCCCTCGGTACTGCCCCTCCGACAGTATAGCGCTCCTTCAATACTGCTCCTCTGACAGTGCAGCACTCCCTCAGTACTGCCCCTCAGACAATGCAGCGCTCCCTCAGTACTGCCCCTCCGACAGTACAGTGCTCCCTCGGTACTGCCCCTCTGATAGTGCGGCGCTCCCTCAGTACTGCCCCTCCGACAGTGCAGCGCTCCCTCAGTACTGCCCCTCCGACAGTGCGGCGCTCCCTCAGTACTGCCCCTCCGACAGTGCAGCTCCCCCTCAGTACTGAGACTAAGAGGATCAACATAGATTCATATGTTCCAACTGATTGGAGTGGAGCTTGAACAAATGGATTCTTGACTCAGAGGTGAGAGAGTGGTACTGACTGAGCCACTGCTGTCACGAATCCAGAGCAGCGCAGGGGAGTTCTCCCTGGTGACCTGGGCTAATATTTCTCCCTCAGCAAGCATCACTAAAACAACTGTTTATCCATTCATTGGTTTCATTGCTGTTTGTGGGAGCTTGCTGTGCTCAAATTGTCTGTCACGTTTACAACACTGACCGAACTCCAAACGGAAATCCCTTGGCTGTGAAATGCTTCGGAATGTCCTGAGTTAGTGAAAAGCGCTGTATAAATGCAAGTTCTTTCTTCGCAGGAAGTGTCAGCCGTGGCTCAGTGGGCAGCACTCTCACCTCTGAGTCAGGGACCAAGTCCCACTCCAGGGACTTGAGCACAGAAATCTAGGTTGACACTCCCAGTGCAGTGCTGAGGGAGTGCTGCACTGTCTCAGGGGCAGTTCTGAGGGAGCGCCGCACTGTCGGAGGGGCAGTACTGAGGGAGTGCTGCACTGTCGGAGGGGCAGTACTGAGGGAGTGCCGCATTGTCGGAAGGGCAGTATTGAGGGAGCGCCGCACACTGTCAGAGGGGCAGTACTGAGGGAGCGCCGCACTGTCGGAGGGGCAGTACTGAGGGAGTGCTGCACTGTTGGAGGTGCTGTCTTTCGGATGAGATGTTAAACCGAGGCCCCGCCTGCTCTCTCAGGTGGCCGTAAAAGATTCCATGGCACTATTTTGAAGAAGAGGAGGGGAATTGTGTCCTGGGCCAATATTTATCCCTCTAGAACAAACAGATTATCTGGTCATTATCTCATTGCTGTTTCAGGGAGCTTGCTGAGCGCAAATTGGCTGCCGTGTTTCCCACATGACACCAGTGACTACACTTCAAAAGTACTTTATTGGCTGTAAAGTGTTTGCGACGTCTGGTGGTCATGAAAGGTGCTATATAAATGCAAGTCTTTCTTGGGAGGGAAAATAGAGTACGAGAGGAAGCTTGCAGTGATCATTAAGACAGACTGCAAAAGCTTCTATAGATATGTAAAGAGAAAAAGGTTAGTAAAGACAAATGTAGGTCCCCTGCAGTCAGAATCAGGGGAAGTCATAACGGGGAACAAAGAAATGGCAGACCAATTGAACAAGTACTTTGGTTCGGTATTCACTAAGGAGGACACAAACAAACTTCCGGATATAAAAGGGGTCAGAGGGTCTAGTAAGAATGAGGAACTGAGGGAAATCCTTATTAGTTGGGAAATTGTGTTGGGGAAATTGATGGGATTGAAGGCCGATAAATCCCCAGGGCCTGATGGACTGCATCCCAGAGTACTTAAGGAGGTGGCCTTGGAAATAGTGGATGCATTGACAGTCATTTTCCAACATTCCATACACTCTGGATCAGTTCCTATGGAGTGGAGGGTAGCCAATGTAACCCCACTTTTTAAAAAAGGAGGGAGAGAGAAAACAGGTAATTATAGACCGGTCAGCCTGACGTCGGTCGTGGGTAAAATGATGGAATCAATTATTAAGGATGTCATAGCAGCGCATTTGGAAAGAGGTGATATGATAGGTCCAAGTCAGCATGGATTTGTGAAAGGGAAATCATGCTTGACAAATCTTCTGGAATTTTTTGAGGATGTTTCCAGTAAATGGACAAGGGGGAACCAGTTGATGTGGTGTATTTGGACTTTCAGAAGGCTTTCGACAAGGTCCCACACAAGAGATTAATGTGCAAAGTTAAAGCACATGGGATTGGGGGTAGTGTGCTGACATGGATTGAGAACTGGTTGTCAGACAGGAAACAAAGAGTAGGAGTAAATGGATACTTTTCAGAATGGCAGGCAGTGACTACTGGGGTACCGCAAGGTTCTGTGCTGGGGCCCCAGCTGTTTACATTGTACATTAATGATTTAGACGAGGGGATTAAATGTAGTATCTCCAAATTTGTGGATGACACTAAGTTGGGTGGCAGTGTGAGCTGCGAGGAGGATGCTATGAGGCTGCAGAGTGACTTGGATAGGTTAGGTGAGTGGGCAAATGCATGTCAGATGAAGTATAATGTGGATAAATGTGAGGTTATCCACTTTGGTGGTAAAAACATAGAGACAGACTATTATCTGAATGGTGACAGATTAGGAAAAGGGGAGGTGCAACGAGACTTGGGTGTCATGGTACATCAGTCATTGAAGGTTGGCATGCAGGTACAGCAGGCGATTAAGAAAACAAGTGGCATGTTGGCTTTCATAGCGAGGGGATTTGAGTACAGGGGCAGGGAGGTGTTACTACAGTTGTATAGGGCCTTGGTGAGGCCACACCTGGAGTATTGTGTACAGTTTTGGTCTCCTAACTTGAGGACGGACATTCTTGCTATTGAGGGAGTGCAGCGAAGGTTCACCAGACTGATTCCCTGGACGGCGGGACTGACATATCAAGAAAGACTGGATCAACTGGGCTTGTATTCACTGGAGTTCAGAAGAATGAGAGGGGATCTCATAAAAACATATAAAATTCTGACGGGTTTAGAAAGGTTAGATGCAGGAAGAAAGTTCCCAATGTTGGGGAAGTCCAGAACCAGGGGTCACAGTCTAAGGATAAGGGGTAAGCCCTTTAGGACCGAGATGAGGAGAAACTTCTTCACCCAGAGAGTGGTGAACCTGTGGAATTCTCTACCACAGAAAGTTGTTGAGGCCAATTCACTAAATATATTCAAAAAGGAGTTAGATGAAGTCCTTACTACTAGGGGGATCAAGGGGTATGGCGAGAAAGCAGGAATGAGGTACTGAAGTTGCATGTTCAGCCATGAACTCATTGAATGGCGGTGCAGGCTAGAAGGGCCGAATGGCCTACTCCTGCACCTATTTTCTATGTTTCTATATTTCTTTTCAATCCTAATAGCTCTTAGTTGCAACTCAGTTGCTCAAATGGTTCAAGTGCCCAGCAACAGTGAAATTGTTTGCGTTTTTCTAATGGATGGTTTCTGCTGTAATTTCAGTGTTTGTAGCATTGCACGCACATGCTCCGATCAATATTGATTGATGTTCTGATTCAGCAAGTCTTTGACGTGAAGGAACCCTTTCCACAATTCGCAAGGCCAGACAATGGGAAATGTTCCACTGACCAGCATCAACTCGCCGAGCAAACAGGAGCAACAGAGCAGAACGGGAATTTATTGACTTGTTGGGTCCTTTTGTTTGTGTCAGCCACGGCACAGTGGGTAGCAATCTCTTGCCTCTGAGTCAGAAGGTCATAGGTTCAATTTCCACTCCAGGGACTTGTGCACAAAAATCTAAGCCGACACTCCAGTGTAGTGCTGAGGGAGCGCTGCTTTTGTCGGAGGGGCAGTACTGAGGGAGCGCCTCACTGTCGGAGGAGCAGTACTGAGGGATCCCCGCACTGTCGGAGGGGCAGTGCTGAGGGAGCGTCGCACTGTCGGAAGGGCAGTACTGAGGGAGCTCCGCACTGTCGGAGGGGCAGTGCTAAGGGAGCACCTCACTGTCAGTGGGGCAGTGCTGAGGGAGCACCGCACTGTTGGAGGGGCAGTACTGAGGGAGTGCTGCACTGTCGGAGGGGCAGTACTGAGGGAGCGCCTCACTGTTGGAGGGGCAGTACTGAGGGAGTGCTGCACTGTCGGAGGGGCAGTACTGAGGAAGCGCTGCACTGTCAGAGAGGCAGTACTGAGGGAGCGCCTCACTGTTGGAGGGGCAGTACTGAGGGAGTGCTGCACTGTCGGAGGGGCAGTACTGAGGGAGCGCTGCACTGTCGGAGGAGCAGTACTGAGGGAGCGCCTCACTGTCGGAGCGGCAGTACTGAGGGAGCAATGCACTGTCGGAGGGGCAGTACTGAGGGAGTGCCGCACTGTCAGAGGGGCAGTACTGAGGGAGTGCTGCATTGTCGGAGGGGCAGTACTGAGGAAGCGCCGCACTGTCGGAGGGGCAGTACTGAGGGAGTGCTGCATTGTCGGAGGGGCAGTACTGAGGAAGCGCCGCACTGTCGGAGGGGCAGTACTGAGGGAGCGCCACACTGTCGGAGGGGCAGTACTGAGGGAGCGCCACACTGTCGGAGGGGCAGTACTGAGGGAGCGCCGCACACTGTCGGAGGTGCCATCTTTCGGATGAGACGTTAAACCAAGGTCCCGTATGCCCTCCCGGGTGGGCGTAAAAGATCCCATGGCCACTATTTTTAAGAATAGCAGGGGAGTTATCCCCGGTGTCCTGGGGCCAATATTTATCCCTCAATCAACAGAACAAAAAAAACAGATTATTGAGTCATTATCACATTGCTGTGTGTGGGAGCTTGCTGTGCACAAATTGGCTGCTGCGTTTCCTACATTACAACAGTGACTACACTCCAAAAGTACTTCACTGGCTGTAAAGTGCTTTGAGACGCCCAGTGGTCGTGAAAGGCGCTATATAAATGCAAGTCTTTCTATCTTTTTTTCTTTTTTCTTTCAATACATAACACGTCCAAGTTTCCACCTGTGGTGGGGATAAATCTTGAAGAAATATTATTGCCGCACAGTGCAATTACGATGCAACAGGATTTAGAATTGAAAACATTGACAGAATTTTTATTGCTGTGTTGACACGATGGCGGTAAAGGGTGTGTGACTGGGACTTTACTCCCAGGAACCCCTGGCATAGCCACTCTGGTTTTAGTGCTCGATGACATGCTGTATTACCCAGGCACTCCTGACCTGTGGAGAAATATCTCAGGATGCTTTAGAGCAGAAATAATCAGACCGAAGGAGTGAAAGTTCAATCGAACATAAGAACATAAGAATTAGGAGCAGGAGTCAGCCATTCGGCCCCTCGAGCCTGCTCCGCCATTCAATGAGATCATGGCTGATCTTTGACCTCAACTCCACTTTCCTGCCCGATCTCCATATCCTTTGATTCCCTTAATATCAAAAAATCTATTGATCTCTGTTTTGAATATACTCAATGACTGAGCCTCCACAGCCCTCTGCCGAATGGAATTCCAAAGATTCACCACCCTCTGAGTGAAGAAATTCCTCCTCATCTCAGTCCTAAATGGCCGACCCTTTATCCTGAGACTGTGACCCCTGGTTCTAGACTCCCCAGCCCGGGGGAAACATCCTCCCTGCATCTACCCTGTCGAGTCCTGTAAGAATTCTGTATGTTTCAATGTGATCACCTCTCATTCTTCTAAACTCGAAAGGCCAAGTCTACTGAATCTCTCCTCATAGGACAATCTCCTATTTTCTATGTTTCTATGTTTCTAAGGTGTGGAACCCAGAACTGCTCACAGTGCTCCAGGTGTGGGCTAACCAGGGCTTTGTACAGCTGCAGCATAACTTCTAACCCCTTGTATTCCAGTCCTCTGGATATAAAGGCCAGCATCCCATTCGCCTTTTTGAGTACTTTCTGGAGCTGTTTATGACATTTTACTGTTCTACATACCTGGATCCCCAAGTCTTCTTGGGCTAGAAATTGCACTGCAGAGGGTTGTGAATCTGTGGAATTCTCTGCCCAAGGAAGCAGTTGAGGCTAGCTCATTGAATGTATTCAAATCACAGATAGATAGATTTTTAACCAATAAGGGAATTAAAGGTTATGGGGAGCGGGCGGGTAAGTGGAGCTGAGTCCACGGCCAGATCAGCCATGATCTTGTTGAATGGCGGAGCAGGCTCGAGGGGCTCGATGGCCTACTCCTGCTCCTAATTCTTATGTTCTTATGTTCTTATGTTCTATCACCGCCCGGTTTCTGGGCGATATTGGCCATTTTGGGCGACAACCGGGTCAGCGAGAAATCGTCCAGCTGAGTTACGCGGGCTGTTTCGAGGTACCGCTGGGGAGCGGACCACCGGCGAGCACTGTCCTCAGGTCGCCCTGGCGCGATATTTGGCTCAGCCCACGAGGATCAGCGGAGCTGGGCGGTCGGTGAGTAGCCCTGCAAGAAAAAGGTAAATAATTGTTTTTTTGCTAATTATTTTAAAATTCTCTTGTAGTGATTTAAGTGAAAAAGGGTCCTGAGAATGTTTTCATGATTTTTTATTTTACGTTTCTTGAAAAAATATATTTTTTAGTGTTTTTCTCCTCCTAGGCCCAACCTGCAGCCTCGGGATAAATTTTTGGTAATTTTAGAAATTATCGCCCATTTTTTTTTAAGAACCGCCCAGTCGGCCCAAGGCTCCATTCTTTCACCTAGAATGGGGTGGCAACGCCCTTTTATTTTTGCTGGGCAGGTTTTTTTCTTTTTGGCGGGGGAAATTTTTCTCTGGCGATAATTTTAGCGGTATTTTGGGCAGGTTGTTTGTAAATTCTAGCCCCGTGGACCTCTGCTATTTTTAGCTTTTCATCATTTAGAAATGACCCTTTTCTCTCCTTTGTAGGTCCAGCTTATTAGGGATGCTCGTGGCAGATACTCAGTGCCCCAGAAACCCGAGAGGAGTGTAGAAAGTGCAGAGGTGAAACTAAAAAGGAAATTAGGAAAACAAAGAGAGGAAAAATGGAAAAATCTTGGCAAGTAAAGTCAAGGAAAACTGAAAGATGTTTTATAAATACATTAAGAGCAAGTGGATAACTAAGGAGAGGGTTGGGTCCATTAGAGACCTTAAAGGTAATCTGTGTGTGGAGGTGGGAGACATAGATATGGTTCTTAATGAATACTCTGTGTCTGTTTTCACAAAAGAGAGAGGCGATGCAGACTTTGCAATCAGGGAGGAGGAGTGTGAAATATTAAATTAAATAAACATAGTGAGAGAGGAAGTATTAAGGGCTTTAGCAGCTTTGAAAGTAGATAAATCCCCAGGCCCAGATGAAATGTATACCAGGCTGTTAAGAGAAGCAAAAGAGGAAATAGCAGAGGCTCTGACCATCATTTTCCAGTCCTCTCTGGCTACAGGTGTGGTGCCAGAGGACTGGAGGACTGCTACCGTTGTAAATTTGTTAAAAAGGGAGAACGGGATAGACTGAGTAATTACAGGCCAGTCAGCCTAACCTCGGTGGTGGGAAAATTATTGGAAAAAATCCTGAAGGACAGGATAAATCTTCATTTTGAAAGACATGGATTAATCAAGGACAGTCAGCGTGAATTTGTTAAGGGAAGGTCGTGTCTGACTAACTTTATTGAATTTTCTGAGGAGGTAACCAGGAGGGTCGATGAGGGCAGTGCGTTGGATGTAGTGTATATGGATTTTAGCAAAGCTTTTGATAAGGTTCCACATGGCAGACTGGTCACGGAAATAAAGCCCACGGGATCCAGGGCAAAGTGGCAAGTTGAATCCAAAAATGACTCAGAGGCAGGAAGCAAAGGGTAATGGTTGATGAGTGTTTTTGTGACTGGAAGGATGTTTCCAGTGGGGTTCCGCAGGGCTCAGTGCTGGGTCCCCTGCTTTTTGTGGTTATATATCAATGAGTTGGATTTTGAATGTTGGAGGTATGATTATGAAGTTTGCAGATGATACTAAAATCGGCTGTGTGGTCCATAATGAGGAAGAGAGCTGCGGACTGCAGGAAGATATCGATGTACTGGTCAGGTGGGCAGAACAGGGGCAAATGGCATTCAATCCGGAGAAGTGTGAGGTAATGTACTTGGGAAGGGCTTACAAGGCAAGGGAATACACATTAAATGGTAGGACACTGAGAAGTGTGGAGGAACAGGGGGACCTTGGAGTGCAGGTCCACAGATCTCTGAAGGTAGCAGGCCAGGTAGATGAGGTGGTTAAGAAGGCATATGGAATGCTTGCCTTTATTAGCCGAGGCATAGAATACAAAAGCAGTGACGTTATGCTTGAACTGTATAAAACACTGGTTAGGCCACAGCTGGAGTACTGCGTGCAGTTCTGGTCACCACATTACAGGAAGGATGTGATTGCACTGGAGAGGGTACAGAGGAGATTTACAAGGATGTTGCCTGGGCTGGAGAATTTTAGCTATGAGGAAAGATTGGATAGGCTGGGGTTGTTTTCTTTGGAACAGAGGAGGCTGAGGAAAGACCTTATTGAGGTGTGTAAAATTATGAGGGGCCTGGATAGAGTGGATAGGAAGGAATTGTTTCCCTTGGCAGAGGGGTCAACAACCAGGGGACATAGATTTAAAGTAATTGGGGGGAGGGGGGGGTTTAGAGGGGATTTGAGGGGAAATGTCTTCACCCAGAGGGTGGTGGGGGTCTGGAACTCACTGCCTGAAAGGATGGTAGAGGCAGAAACCCTCACCACATTTAAACAGTACTTGGATGTGCACCTGAAGTGCCGTAACCTACAGGGCTACGGACCGAGAGCGGGAAAGTGGGATTAGGCTGGGTAGCTCTTGGTCGGCCGGCACAGACACGATGGGCCGAATGGCCCTCCTTCCGTGCTGTAAGTTTCTATGGTTCTATGATTCAAAGTGGATGAGCTCACATTTGATTATATTGAAATCCATTTGCATCAGTTGTGCCCATTCACTTAAGCTATCAATATCCCTTTGTCATTTTCTGCATTCATCCACACTGCCTATCTTTGTGTCATTGGCAAATTTGGATATATGAATATCTACGCCATCATCTAAGTTATTAAAACAATTCTGTGCATAGTTGAGGCCCCAACACAGATCCCGTGGGACACCATTAGTCACATCCTGCCAATTTGAGTAAGTGCCCATTATCCCGACTCTCTGGATCCGAAATTATCCCTTTCTACAAGACCTCTGGCCGCTCTGAACCGGCAGGCACGGGTCGGTGTGGACCGGCCCACCGAGTCTCCGCGGGAGGGCCGCCATTTTATAAATTGCTCCTCCTCAGTTTCGGAGCGGCGTAGCGGGCTACTCTGCCCATTTCCCCACCGCGTCGTGCACGGGCCGACCCCTTACCGTCCGGCGGCGACCCCTTCCCGAAATTGCCCCGCGGGAGTGCCGCCGCCGGTCGGTGCCACTGACTGGTTTTGCCGCCGGTACACTCTCTGTGGCTCGGCAGCACGGCGTCCCTTAAAGGGGAGGCGGCACTGCCGGCGACCCCATCTTATTTTTTTCTTGTCGTCCGACTGCCGCCCGGCAAACCCCCCCCCCCCCCCCCCCCCAACCTCTTGGGTTGGCAGGTCGCTGGGCCCGACCGACACCCTCCCTGGTGGCCCAGTGTTTACCACGATGGTGGCTGCAGAGTTCACGGTGGCCCTCCCCTGTAACTCATGGGGAGGGACACGGTGACGCACCAGCGCCATGATGTCATCAACACAGCGCTGCTGACTTGCTGAGTCGGCCACTTCGCCCCGCCCCCACTCTGCCCCGCCCCCACTCTGCCCCGCCCCCACTTCGCCCCGCCCCCACTCCGCCCCGCCCCCACTTCGCCCCGCCCCCACTCCGCCCCGCCCCCACTTCGCCCCGCCCCCACTTCGCCCCGCCCCCACTCCGCCCCGCCCCCACTTCGCCCCGCCCCCACTCCGCCCCGCCCCCACTCTGCCCCGCCCCCACTCTGCCCCGCCCCCACTTCGCCCCGCCCCCACTCCGCCCCGCCCCCACTTCGCCCCGCCCCCACTTCGCCCCGCCCCCACTCTGCCCCGCCCCCACTCTGCCCCGCCCCCACTTCGCCCCGCCCCCACTCCGCCCCGCCCCCACTTCGCCCCGCCCCCACTCCGCCCCGCCCCAACTTCGCCCCGCCCCCACTCCGCCCCGCCCCCACTCCGCCCCGCCCCCACTTCACCCCGCCCCCACTTTGCCCCGCCCCCACTTCGCCCCGCCCCCACTCCGCCCCGCCCCCACTCCGCCCCGCCCCCACTTTGCCCCGCCCCCACTTCGCCCCGCCCCCACTCCGCCCCGCCCCCACTCCGCCCCGCCCCCACTCCGCCCCGCCCCCACTTGCGCCCCGCTCCATAAAAAAGCACGGAGAGCTAAATTTCTCCCGACTGGCCGCCCCATGCATTGGAACGGTCGGAACGCATCAAAAACGGTTGGTGCACCTCGTTACGGGCTGTCATGTATGTACATGCTGTTTTGTAGCCACCAGATGGCATCATTGTTGGAGGCCATTGAACAGCACGCACATGGTGCTGCTCTGGTATAAAAGGCCAGCCATTTTGAGAGTCAGGCACTTTGGGCCTAAATAAAGCAGAGCCAAGGTTGTACCTTGCTTAGTTAAACAATACTCAGTTTGAACCTTTATTGCATACATAACATTTGGCGACGAGAATACAAGAACCTTTGTTTCCAAAATGAGCACGATTGGATTTTTAGAGCGAGTCGTGGAGGGAGAAGATTGGGCGGACTTTGTGAGCCGTTTGAACCAGTACTTCGTGGCCAAAAAAATGAAGGGGGCCGACGATGCAGATCAGCGCCGGGCCGTGTTCCTCACTGTGTGCGGTTCGAAGATCTACGGTCTGATAAAGAATCTACTCAGGCCTAGTGACCCAACAGAGAAAACGTACGAGGAGTTGTGTACATTGGTACAGGAGCACCTCAAGCCAGACGACGGCATCATCACCTCGAGATTTTATACACACGTTCGGTCGGAGGGCCAGAGCGTGGCGGAATTCATTGCCGACCTGAGACGTCTAGCCGGACCGTGCAATTTCGGGACGGTGTTGGCAGACATGCTGCGGGACTTCTTCGTTATCGGTATCAACCACGAGATGATCCTGCACAAACTTCTGGTGGTGGAGGAGTTGGATTTAAAAAGGGCCATCCAGATCGCTCAATCATGTATGACGACGGACAGGAATCTAAAGCAAATATCGGTGAAGAACCGAACCTCGGCAAGTACGGTAAATGCGATTGATTCACCGTTCGGCAGAGCGCCACATGGCAGGGCCTATCCGGCTGCGTTCGTGAAACCTGTGGCTGCCCAAAGTCCGCCAGCGGGAATATATCCGACTTCTCCGTGTTGGCGTTGTGGGGGAAATCACCGGCACCAGCAGTGCTGATTTAAGCAATATAGTTGCAAAGGCTGTCTGAGAGTGGGGCATCTCCAGCGCAAGTGTCCGCAGATGAGCAAGCGTGCTGCGACACACCACGTGGAGGATGAGAGTCAGACTAGTGCAGATCTGGATACCAATCCGAGATGCCAGAGGAGGAAGTGTATGGACTGTACTCCTTCATAACCAAGAGTAAACCAATTTTGATTAACTTGAAGTTTAACGGGATACCGGTATCGATGGAACTGGACACGGGGGCGAGTCAATCGATCATGAACGAGAAGGCATTTAATAAGCTGTGGGATACGAAGACTGTGAGGCCCAGGCTGAGCCTTGTTAACACCAAGCTGGGCACGTACACCAAAGAACTGATAAAGGTGATTGGCAGTGCACAAATTACTGTGTCGTATAACGGTGCGGTTCATGAGTTACCACTGTGGATTGTTCCAGGCAATGGCCCAACACTGCCCGGTAGGAGCTGGTTGGAGAAAATCAGATGTGACTGGATCGACTTAAAGGCGTTGTCATCAGAGGAAGATACATGTGCCCAAGTATTGAGCAAGTTCCCCTCGCTGTTTTAATCAGGTATCGGCAACTTCACAGGAGCCCAGGTGCAGATCCATGAGGACTCAGATGCAAGACCCATCCATCAGAAAGCTCGGGCAGTGCCGTATATGATGAGGGAGAAGGTCGAATTTGAACTGGACAGACTCCAGTGTGACTGGAACATATCACCGGTCGAATTTAACGAATGGGCCAGCCCCATTGTTCCTGTGCTGAAAAGTGATGGCACAGTCAGAATCTGTGGAGACTATAAGGCTACGATCAACAGGGTTTCGAAACAAGATCAGTACCCGTTACCGAAGGCTGATGACTTGTTTGCGACGCTTGCTGGAGGGAAGTTGTTCACAAAACTTGACGTTGGCCTATATGACGCAGGAGCTGGTCGAGATGTCGAAGAGACTTACATGCATCAACACGCACAAAGGACTGTTTATTATCACAGGTGCCCTTTCGGAATTCGCTAGGCTGCAGCAATATTCCAGAGGAATATGGAAAGTCTACTGAAGTCCGTTCCCAGAACCATCATGTTCCAGTCGTGACTCCAAGGAACATCTGAACAACCTGGAAAAGGTTCTACTGTGTTTGGATAGAGTGGGACACAGACTTAAACGCTCAAAGTGCGTCCTCATGGCACTGGAGTTCGAATTCCTCGGGAGGAAAATCGCCGTTGATGGCATCAGATCTACTGACCTGAAAATCAAGGCCATCAAGAATGCACCCAAGCCGTAGAATGTGACGGAGCTGTGTTCGTTCCTGGGTCCACTCAACTACTTTGCTAACTTCCTACCTAAATTAAGCATCTCACTAGAACCACTGCACGTGCTTTTGAGAAAAGGCGACAACTGGGTGTGGGGCGCATCTCAAGACAGAGCTTTTGAGAAAGCCACCAATCTGCTTTGCTCGAACAAGCTGCTGGTACATTATGACCCATGCAAACGTTTAGTTTTGGCCTGTGATGCATCGTCATATGGAATTGGTTGCGTACTCCAACAAGCCAATGAGTCGGGGAAACTTCAACCTGTCGCGTATGCATCCAAAAGTTTGTCTAAAGCAGAAAGAGCCTACAGTATGGTAGAAAAAGAAGCTTTAGTGTGTGTGTACGGTGTTAAAAAGATGCATCAATACCTGTTCGGTCTGAGGTTCGAATGAGAGACTGATCACAAGCTGCTCATTTCATTGTTTTCCGAGAGCAAAGGTATCAATGCCAACGCTTCATCCCGCATCCAAAGATGGGCGCTGACATTATCTGCCTATGATAATGTCATTCACCACAGGCCTGGCACAGAGAATTGTGCCGATGCTTTGAGCCGGTTGCCATTGCCCACACCGGAGGTGGAAACGCCACAACCGGCGGAACTATTGTTAATCATGGATGCTTTGAGAGTGAATGTACCCCCTGTCACAGCTCAACAAGGTAAGACCTGGACCAGCCAGGACCAGATTTTTATCGGTGGTAAAGGGTTGCATCCTCAAAGGGGATTGGTTGCCATACCTAAGCAAATGTGCGAGGTGGCCAAACCATACATTCGTCGCAAGGACGAACTGTCTATTCAAACAGATTGCATATTGTGGGGCAATCGAGTTGTAATGCCGAAAAAAGGGAGAGAGAAGTTCATGCGAGAATTACACAGCACATATCCTGGTATAGTGATGATGAAGGCCATCGCCAGGTCCCACGTATGGTGGCCAGGAATTGATTCTGAGCTGGAAGCATGAGTGCATCAGTGCAACACCTGCATGCAGCTCAGCAAAGCACCAGCGGAATCGCCGCTGAGTCTGTGGTCGTGGCCATCCAAACCTTGGTCCAGGATCCATGTAGATTTTGCAGGTCCCTTCCTGGGCAAGATGTTTTTAGTGGTGGTGGACACTTATTCGAAGTGGATAGAATGCATAATCATGTCATCCAGTACATCCACGGCAACCATAGAGACTCTCGATCTCATGTTCGCGACACAAAGTCTGCCTGACATAGCGGTGAGCGACAATGGGTCGTGCTTCACCAGTCAGGAATTTCAGGAGTTTGTGAAACTTAACGGCATAAAACATGTAAGGTCAGCACCATTCAAGCCTGCGTCTAACGGGCAAGCAGAACGTGCAGTACAAATTATCAGGCAAAGCATGAGGAGAGTAACCCAAGGGTCACTGTAGACCCGCTTGTTCTGCATACTGCTGAGTTACAAGACAAGACCCCACATACTCACAGGGGTCTCGTCTGCTGAACTCATGATGAAAAGAGGTCTTAAGACCAAGTTATCTCTGGTACACCCAGATTTAAATAATCATGTTGAATACAGAAGACAAAATCAACCACGATCGCGCAACTGTATCACACGAGATTTCTGTTAATGATCCTGTTTATGTGTTGAACTATGGTCAGGATCCCAAATGGATCGCTGGTATGGTCATGGCCAAGGAGGGCAACAGAGTATTTGTTATTAAGCTCAAGAATGGGCAAACTTGCAGGAAACACATGGCTCAGACAAAGCTGAGGCACACAGATGAGCCAGAGCAGTCGGACCGAAGAAACCATCGACGACCAACCAACCTACCAGCAGTCTTCGGAGGACTCAAGGGTCCTCAGTGAACCCGGAATTTCCATCACGGACCTGTTCAATAAAAATGGACTTGCAATTCCTGACATGGCCACTGCCACCCCCAACAAGTCAGCCGTCCAGCCACCAGCCACAACAGACCCCGCACACTCACCCAAGGCCGGAATCAAACTGAGACGGTCAGCCCGGGAGCGTAAAGCACCGGACCGTCTCAACCTGTGAAAGACTGTGATAAGATCTCAGAGGAGGGTATTGTCATGTATGTACATGCTGTTTGTAACCACCAGATGGTGTCATTGTTGGAGGCCACTGAGCTGCTCTGGTATAAAAGGCCAGCCATTTTGTGAGTCAGGCAATTTGGGCCTAAATAAAGCAGAGCCAAGGTTATACCTTGGTTAGTTAAACAACACTCAATTTGAATCTTTATTGCATAGATCACACGGCGGTGGCCAATTTCGGCAAAAGTCTGTCTCCAGCCACTCAGCCAATTGCCTAACCAGGTCAATAATTTGCCCTCAGTTCCGTGGGCTTCTATCTTAGTTAACTGTCTATGTGGGACTTTATCAACTGCCTTCTGGAAGTCCATATAAATAACATCCAATGGCATTCCCCTGTCCACTACTGTAATCATTCTTCAAATAATTCAATTAGGTTTGTCAGGTATTGAAGAAAGGGCCATCCTTTAAGTAGCAGAAAGAATGACTATTATTTTTATAGCGCTGTTCACGACGTCCCAAGCGCTTCACAGTCCGTTAAATATTTGGAGTGTAGTCACTGTTGTAATGTGGGGAACGCGGCAGCCAATTCCGCACAGCAAGCTCCCACACACAGCCATGTGATAATGACCAGATAATTTGTTTTTAATAATGTTGGTTGAGGAATAAGTATTGGCCATGACATCGGGGATAACCCCCATGCTCTTCTTCGAAATAGTGTCTTGGGATCTTTTACATCCAATTGAGAGGGCAGATGGGGCCTTGGTTTAACGTCTCATTCAAAAGACAGCATCTCCGACAGTGCAGTGCTCCCTCAGTACTGCCCCTCCGACAGTGCAGTTTTCCTTCAGTACTGCCCCGCCAACAGTGCAGCGCTCCCTCAGTACTGCCCCTCTGACAGTGCGGCGCTCCCTCAGTACTGCCCCTCCGACAGTGCAGCGTTCGCTCAGTACTGTCCCTTCGACAGTGCAGCACTCCCTCAGTACTGCCCCTCTGACAGTGCAGCGCTCCCTCAGTACTGCCCCTCCGACAGTGCAGCGCTCCCTCAGTACTGCCCCTCCGACAGTGCGGTGCTCCCTCAGTGCTGCCCCTCCGACAGTGCAGCGTTCGCTCAGTACTGTCCCTTCGACAGTGCAGCGCTCCCTCAGTACTGCTCCTCCGACAGTGCGGCGCTCCCTCAGTACTAACCCTCCGACAGTACGGCACTCCCTCAGTACTGCCCCTCCGACAGTGCGGCACTCCCTCAGTACTGCCCTTCCGACAGTGCGGTGCTCCCTCAGTACTGCCCCTCTGACAGTGCGGCACTCCCTCAGTACTGCCCCTCCGACAGTGTGGCGCTCCCTCAGTACTGCCCCTCCGACAGTACGGCACTCCCTCAGTACTGTCCCTCTGACGGTGCGGCACTCCCTCAGTACTGCCCCTCCGACAGTGCGGCACTCCCTCAGTACTGCCCCTCCGACAGTGCGGCACTCCCTCAGTACTGCCCCTCCGACAGTGCGGCGCTCCCTCAGTACTGCCCCTCCGACAATACGGCACTCCCTCAGTACTGCCCCTCTGACGGTGCGGCACTCCCTCAGTACTGCCCCTCCGACAGTGCGGCACTCCCTCAGTCCTGCCCTGGCAGTGTCAGCCTGGAGTTATGTGCTCTCTGTCACTGGATACAGCTTTTACGGCCACCTACCGCGTCTTGTGTCAACATCGCCAACATCTTTGTGCACCTCTACCGACTCTCCTTCCCACAGCACATCCTCGATCTCTCTACACTTCAAAGAGCTTCTGGACTTAACATAAGAACATAAGAAATAGGAGCAGGAGTCGGCCATAATGCCCCTCGAGCCTGCTCCGCCATTCAATAAGATCATGGCTGATCTGATCATGGACTCAGCTCCACTTCCCTGCCCGCTCCCCATGACCCCTTATTCCCTTATCGTTTAAGAAACTGTCTGTTTCTGTCCTAAATTTATTCAATGTCCCAGCTTCCACAGCTCTCTGAGGCAGCGAATTCCACAGATTTACAACCCTCTGGGAGAAGAAATTTCTCCTCATCTCAGTTTAAATGGACGGCCCCTTATTCTAAGATTATGCCCTCTAGTTCTAGTCTCCCCCATCAGTGGAAACACCCTCTCTGCATCCACCTTGTCAAGCCCCCTCAAAATCTTATACGTTTCGATAAGATCACCTCTCATTCTTCTGAATTCCAATGAGTAGAGGCCCAACCTACTCAACCTTTCCTCATAAGTCAACCCCCTCATCCCCGGAATCAACCGAGTGAACCTTCTCTGAACTGCCTCCAAAGCAACTTCATTCGCCTGCTTCACACAGCGGTTCGACGATGCTACTTGCTGGCCCCATCCTGTTCATGTGGGCCTTGTCCATCCATGGGATCTCTGACCCTGACCCTGCTCTCCCTATGATTGTATCCCATTGACTACTACATTTAAACAAGCCTATGTAACCTGAGCGTTTCCCCTGTCTATTTGTGTGGACACCTTGGCTGCTGCTCCGGACCCGAGCCATTCAATACGTTCCCACTTTCCCCCTCTTTCCTTTTCTCTCGCTCCCTCCCTGACCGTTCTCTCGCCTCCTTCCATCTCTCCTCTCTCGGAATCTCTGCCTTCCCAAATCCCCACCCTGATCCTTCGTTCCTCTTCGACCTTCCGACTCTCCTGCTGCCAGCCCAGACTTGACTCCCTCCCTGAAGCTTCCCCCTGTGCCTCTCTTGGCATCCTCCAAAGGGCCCATCAAGGCTCTCGTTGCTGCCTCCTTACTAGCAGCAACCCCAACTGTCCCATCCTACTCTCTCACCAACCTCCCGCCCAGCTGGGGGCTAATCTCGTCGATCTCCTCCCCGTCCAACTCACCCTCCACCTCCCCCCCCCCCCCCAAACGCTGACCCTGAGGAAGCAGGCAGTCGGGCATCCATCACCGACCCTCTCTCAATCTCCCTCCAGAACGTCCATTCACTTGCGAACCAGGCCCTCGCCATCCCTGAGCTTATGGTGGATGATGGTGTTGTATACTTGTATTTACTCTGTACAGCCACCAGAGGGCTCATCCCCTTGGGAGCACAGGTATTTAAGGAGGCTTCACAGATTGGAAAGGCACTCTGGAGACCTGCAATAAAAGACCAAGGTCACACTTTACTTTGAGCTCACAGTGTTCAATCTGACTCTTTCTCCATACACAACAACTGGCGACGAGATACAGATAGCGAACCCAAAGGTGCAGAGAACAGTGGGCACCCTGGAGAAATTTTCGGAGGGAGATGATTGGGAAACTTTTGTGGAGCGACTCGACCAATACTTCGTGGCCAATGAGCGAGATGGAGAAGAGAACGCTGCCAAACGAAGGGCGATCCTCCTCACCGTCTGTGGGGCACCAACGTATGGCCTCATGAAGAATCTGCTCTCTCCAGCGAAACCCACAGAGAAATCATACGACAATTTGTGCACACTGGTCCGAGAGCATTTGAACCCGAAGGAAAGCGTTCTGATGGCGAGGTACCAGTTCTACACCTACACAAGGTCTGAAGGCCAGGAAGTGGTGAGTTGTGTCACTGAGCTAAGACGCCTTGCAGGAAATTGCAAATTTGAAGGACATTTGGAGCACATGTTCAGAGACTTTTTCGTACTTGGCATTGGCCACGAAACCATACTTCGCAAACTTTTGACTGTCGAGACCCCAACCTTGAGTAAGGCCATAGCGATAGCCCAGGCGTTCATTGCCACCAGTGACAATACGAAGCAAATCTCTCAGCACACAAGTGCTGCTACAAGTACTGTGAACAAAGTAATGTTTTGTTGTCGAATCGTAACATACAGGGCAAGTCACACATACCTGCAGCTACACGTCTGCAGATGTCTCAGAGTCCACCATCGAGGGTGATGAATGCAAGGCCATTAACACCTTATTGGCGCTGCAGGGGTGATCATCGTTTCCATTCATGCCAATTCAAAGAGTACGTTTGCAATGGCTGTGGAACAATGGGACACTTCCAATGAGTGTGCAGGCGAGCTGCTAAGCCTGTAAAACCTGTAAACCACCATGTTACAGAGGATGACAGATCCACAGATGATCACTACAAACCAGAGCCTCAGATCGAGGAGGCAGAGGTACATGGGGTGCACACATTCACCACAAATTGACCCCCGGTAATGCTGAATGATGAACTAAATGGACTCCCGGTGTCAATGGAGCTGGACATGGGTGCGAGCCAGTTCATCATGGGCAAAAATACTTTCGAAAGGTTGTGGTGCAACAAGGCCTCAAGGCCAGTCTTAATTCCAGTTCGCACGAGACTAAGAACTTACACGAAAGAACTGATTCCAGTAATTGGCAGTGCCACCGTAAAGGTCTCCTACGATGGAGCGGTGCACAAGCTACCACTCTGGGTGGTACCGGATGATGGTCCCACGCTACTCGGCAGGAGCTGGCTGGGAAAGATACGCTGGAACTGGGATGATGTCCGAGCGCTATCGCCCGCTGACGACACTTCGTGTGCCCAGGTCTTAAACAAATTTCCTTCGCTGTTCGAACCAGGCATCGGGAAATTCCAAGGAGCAAAAGTGCAGATCCACCTAATTCCGGGGGCGTGACCCATCCATCACAAGGCGAGAGCACTACCGTACATGATGAGAGAAAGGGTAGAGATCGAGCTAGACCGGCTGCAAAGAGAGGGCATCAGTTCACCGATCGAGTTCAGCGAGTGGGCCAGTCCTATTGTCCCAGTCCTCAAGGGAGACGGCACCGTCAGAATCTGTGGCGATTACAAAGTAACTATCAATCGTTTCTCCCTACACGACCAATACCCACTACCAAAGGACGACGACCTCTTTGCAACGCTGGCGGGAGGAAAGACATTCACGAAGCTAGATCTGACCTCAGTCTACATGACGCAGGAACTGGAGAAATCATCGAAGGCCCTCACTTGCATCAACACGCACAAAGGCTTTTTGTTTATAACAGATGCCCATTTGGAATCCGATCAGTGGCGGTGATATTCCAGAGAAAGATGGAAAGCTTACTGAAGTCGGTCCTGTAAACCATGGTCTTCCAGGACGACATCTTGGTCACAGGTTGGAACACAGTCGAGCACCTGCAGCACCTGGAGGAGGTTCTTAGTCGACTCAACTGTGTGGGGCTCAGGTTAAAATGCTCGAAGTGCGTTTTGCTAGCATCTGAAGTGGAGTTCCTGGGAAGGAGGATTGCGGCGGACGGCATCAGGCTCACCAACGCGAAGATGGAGGCAATCGAGAACGCACCAAGGCCACAGAATGTGACGGAGCTGTGGTCGTTTCTGGGACTCTTGAATTACTTTGGTAACTTCTTACCGGGTCTCAGCACACTGCTAGATCCATTACATGTCTTACTACGAAAAGGGGGCGAATGGGTTTGGGGCAAAAGCCAAGAAAATGCCTTTGTAAAAGCGAGAAAATTGTTATACTCAAACAAATTGCTTGTGTTGTATGATCCATGTAAACATTTGGTACTAGCATGTGATGCGTCATCATATGGCGTCGGGTGTGTATTGCAACAAGCTAATGATTTCAGGAAACTGCAACCGGTTGCTTATGCATCCAGGAGTCTGTCTAAGGCCGAGAGAGCCGACAGCATGATTGAGAAAGAAGCGTTAGCGTGTGTCTATGGGGTAAAGAAAATGCATCAATACCTGTTTGGGCTAAAATTCTAATTGGAAACTGACCATAAGTCACTTATATCCCTGTTTTCCGAGAGTAAAGGGATAAATACCAATGCATCGGCCCGCATCCAGAGATGGGCGTTCAAGTTGTTTGCATACAACTACACATCCGCCACAGGCCAGGCACAGAAAACTGCGCCAATGCTCCCAGTAAGCTGCCATTGCCCACCACCGGGGTGGAAATGACGCAGCCCGCAGATCTAGCCATGGTTATGGAAGCATTTGAGAGTGAGCAATCACCCGTCACTGCCCGGCAGATCAAAATCTGGACAAGCCAGGACCCCTTATTATCTCTAGTCAAAAGCTGTGTGCTTCACGGGAGTTGGTCCAGTGTCCCAATGGAAATGCAGGAAGAGATAAAGCCGTTCCAGCGGCACAAAGATGAAATGTCTATACAGGCAGACTGTCTTCTGTGGGGCAATCGAGTAGTGGTCCCAAGAAAGGCAGAGACACCTTCATCAATGACCTCCACAGTACCCACCCAGGCATCGTAATGATGAAAGCGATAGCCAGATCCCATGTGTGGTGGCCCGGTATCGATGCGGACTTAGAGTCCTGCGTTCACAGATGTAATACATGCTCGCAGTTAAGCAATGTACTCAGGGAGGCGCAGCTAAGTTTATGGTCTAGGGTACATGTCGACTATGCAGGCCCGTTCTTGGGTACAATGTTCCTTGTGGTTGTAGATGCGTACTCCAAGTGGATTGAATGTGAGATAATGTCGGCTAGCACGTCCGCTGCCACCACTGAAAGCCTGCGGGCCATGTTTGCCACACACGGCTTACCTGATGTCCTGGTGAGCGACAACAGGCCATGTTTTACCAGTGCTGAGTTCAAAGAATTCATGACCCGCAATGGGATCAAACATGTCACATCTACCCCGTTTAACCCAGTGTCCAATGGTCAGGCAGAGAGAGCAGTGCAAACCATCAAGCAAGGCTTGACGAGGATAACTGAAGGCTCACTGCAGACTCGCCTATCCCGAGTCCTGCTTAGCTACTGCACGAAACCCCACTCACTGGGATCCCACCTGCTGAACTGCTCATGAAAAGAGCACTTAAGACAAGGCTCTCGTTAGTTTACCCTGATCTACATGAACAGGTAGAGAGCAGGCGGCTTCAACAAAGTGCATACCATGATAACGCAAATGTGTCATGCAAGATTGAAATCAATGATCCTGTATTTGTATTGAATTATGGACAAGGTCCCAAGTGGCTTCCCAGCACTGTCGTGGCCAAAGAGGGGAGCAGGGTGTTTCAGGTCAAACTTTCAAATGGACTCATTCACCGGAAACACTTGGACCAAATCAAACTCAGATTCACGGACTATCCTGAGCAACCCACCTTGGACCCTACCTTTTTTGATCCCCCAACACACACACCAGTGGCAACCGGCACCACGGTTGAACACAAAGCAGAACCCATCACCCACAGCAGCCCTGCAGAGCCCAACACACCAGGCAGCCCAGCAAGGCCAGCTGCATAGCAGCCCAGCGAGGGCCCAACAAATGACTTAACAACACCAGCTTTCACACCGAGACAATCAACCAGGGCAAGAAGGGCCCCAGGTCGACTCACATTGTAAATAGTTACACTATTGACTTTGGGGGGCGGTGGGGGGGGAGTGTTGTTATATATGTAAACTTGTATTTACTCTGTACAGCCACCAGAGGGCTCATCCCCTGGGGTCCCAAGGGATCCCATAATCCCTTGGGAGCACAGGTATTTAAGGAGGCTTCACAGGTTGGAGAGGCCTGCAATAAAAGACTAAGGTCACACTTTACTTTGAGCTCACAGTGTTCAGTCTAACTCTTTCTCCATACACAACAGATGGCATTGACATCATGGCCCTGACAGAAACCTGACTGAGGGGCGATGGCACCTTACCCTTAAACAAAGCCTCCCTGCCCGGCCATATCTTCCACCACTGGCCCCACCCAGACCACTGTGGTGGCAGTGTGGCTCTCATCACCAAATCACACCTTGGTCTGTCCCCCTATTCCTCCGGCACTTTCTCCTCCTTTGAGCATCTCGTCCTATTCCACCCCTCTCACCTCTCAGTTAAAATTCTCCTTCTCTACCGCCCTCCCAAGTTTGATAAACATTTTATTGCAGAGATATCTTCACCACTTTCCTCCCTCAGCCTCTGCACCGAACGACTTCTCATCCTCAGTGATTTCAACCTCCATTTCAATACTCCATGCTCTCTCCTCTTTCACTACCCTCCTGTCCTCCCGTAATCTCTCCCTCCTTCTGAACTGCCCAACCCATATTCACGGCCAGCCCCTCGAACTTGCCATCTCTTGTGGCCTCGCTACTCCCATCGTGTCAATCGCAGATAAGGCCATCTCTGACCACTTCCTTGTATCGCTCTCCACCCCCACCAGCCCCTTCACCCCCCAACCCGACCTTCTTCTGTGTCTGCCCCTGAAACAAACTTTCTCCCGACACCTGCACTTATCGACTCCCAACTGTCCAGCCTTTGGTCCTCCATTCACCGTGACATTCCTGCAGCTACCGATCTGCTCAATCTCACCCTCACCACCACCTTTGATGCCCTAGTCCTGTTAAAACGATTACTGTCTCTCATCCTGGCTGTTCCCCCTGGTACAGCCCTGATCTTTGCTCCCTTGAGTCTAAGGGACACAGGCTTGGATGCCCCTGATTCACCACCCGATCTGGCTGGTCCAGATAAAACATTATCGGGTCCTGCTCTCGTCTGCCACATTCGTTCACTATTCCAGAATCATTCTGGACTGTAACGATAAACGCCGGCTTCTATTCTCCACTGCAACTGTCTTCTTAAACCCCTCTCCACCCTCACCTCCAACAATAATTATGAGGAGCTCATGAACTTCTTTGCCTCTAACATTGAGACCATCCGTTCGGCCGCCTCTGCCCCTCCCCTTCCTGCCCCTAGCCCCCGGGTCAAACTTTCTCCAAGGCTCCCCCCTGCCCCAGCCCTGACCTCACATCTTTCTCCACTTTCTCTCCGATCCCCCTCATGACCTTTCCGGGCTCATCCTGTCCATGAGACCCACTTCCTGCTCCCCTGGCCCCTATTCCCACCAAACTGCTGATCACCCAACTTCCTTTTCTGGCTCCCATGTTGGCCGACATTGTTAACGGTTCTCTCTCCTCAGGTACTGTTCCCCCACTCCCTCAAATCTGCCGTCATCACCCCTCTCCTCAAAAAACAACCCTCGACCCCTTCGTCCTTGCAAACTACCGGCCCATCTCCAACCTCCCTTTCCTTCCAAAAGTCCTAGAAGGTGTTGTGGCCTCCCACATCCAGGCCCATCTTTCCTGCAGTTCAATGTTTGAATCCTCCAATCCGGTTTCCGCAGTACTGAAACGGCTCTCATCAAAGTCACAAATGACATCCTTTGTGCCTGTGACAAAGGCAAACTATCCCTCCTCGTCCTCCTGGACCTGTCTGCAGCCTTTGACACGGTTTGACCACTCCATCCTCCTCCAACACCTCTCCCCCATCGTCCAGCTGGGTAGGACTGCACTCGCCTGGTTCCATTCTTATCCATCTAATCGTAGCCAGAGAATCGCCTGCCATGGCTTCTCTTCACACTCCCGCATCGTTACCTCTGGTGTCCTGCAAGGATCTATCCTTGACCCCAAGAGGGAGTGCCTCACTGTCGCAGGTGCCATCTTTCGGATGAGACCTTAAAACCAGGTCCATTCTGCTCTCTCAGTTGGAGGTAAAAGATCCCTCGGAACTATTTCGAAGAAAAGCAGGGGAGTTCTCTCCTGCGTCATGGGGCCAATATTTATCCCTCAACCAACACAGATTATCTGGTCATTATCACATTGCTGTTTGTAGGAGCTTGCTGTATAATATTTGGCTGCTGTGTTACCTACATTACAACAGTGACCACACTTCAAAAGTACTTAATTGGTTGTAAAGCGCTTTGGGACATAGAAACATAGAAACATAGAGATTTACGCAGAACGCAGAAGGAGGCCATTCCGGCCCATCATGTCCGCGCCGGCCGACAAAGAGCCGCACGGCCCTCGGTCAGCAGCCCTGAAGGTTACATATAAACCTATGAACAATGAACAATGGCGGAAAGGCAAAGAGCACCCAGCCTAACCAATCTGCCCCACACAACTGTGACACCCCTTACACTGAAACATTCTACACTCCACCCCAACCGGAGCCATGCGATCTCCTGGGAGAGGCAAAAAACAGATATAAACCCAGGCCAAATTAGGGCGGAAAAAATCTGGAAAAATTCCTCTCCGGCACATCCAGGCGATTGAAACTAGTCCAGGAGATCACCCTGGCCGCATTCGAATCCCTGCAGTACTTACCATTTTTTCTTGTGCTGGCCAACCAAAGGTCATCCAGTCTAATCCCAATTACCAGCTCCTGAGGATGGGAACGACACTGGAGAAATTCAAATACTTCTTTCTTTCGCGAGCGCCTTTGAAACGGACGTACTGAACTGGGATCGTTGCCGAAATCTGGAACTGATTGTCAGTGGAGACGGTGGGCCCTTAATGTTTCTCTCAGTACCTTGTCTCCACGTGATTTATTACTGTTTATGTTGCTTCATTCCTCTCATACTGCCAGAGACTAATGGACTGTAATGTTCAGGAAGATTTATGTTTCAATACACTTTGTGAGCTCTGTTTTTTATAACAGTCAGTGAGAGACATCGCTTGGCAGAGGAGTCACTGTATACGTTTGGCCGGTTTATGGGGAGAGTGCATGTTGTGTTTAACGCCCCCACTCATTTAATAATGGAATTCACATCCGCTCAGTCTGTCACTTAGTTCGAGAACAGAAGAAAAACATGGAATGGAACATGAATGTCCTACTCAAATTCAAAGTGGTCGACTATTAACTGCCCTCTTAAGTGGCCCAACAAGGCGTTCAGTTGTACCAAACCGACCAGCAGCGGTTCAAGAACGCCCACCACAATATTCCCGAGGCAACAAGGGGGTGGGCAATAAATACTGGCCCTGCCAGTACTGCGCACAATGAATTTGTAAAAGCTCACCCGGGACCTCTAAACTGTGCAACTCCTCATCTTCCTCCAATCCTCCCTTTAAACTGTGGAACTCCTCCCCTCCTTCAGTCTTCCTGCAAAACTGTACCTGCCCTGGGAGTGTTTGATGGGACAGTGTAGAGAGAGCTTTACTCTGTATCTAATCCGTGCTGTACCTGCCCTGGGAGTGTTTGATGGGACAGTGTAGAGGGAGCTTTACTCTGTATCTAACCCGTGCTGCACCTGCCCTGGGAGTATTTGATGGGACAGTGTAGAGAGAGCTTTACTCTGTATCTAACCCCGTGCTGTACCTGCCCTGGGAGTATTTGATGGGACAGTGTAGAGGGAGCTTTACTCTGTATCTAACCCCATGCTGTACCTGCCCTGGGAGTGTTTGATGGGACAATGTAGAGGGAGCTTTACTCTGTATCTAACTCCGTACTGTACCTGCTCTGGGAGTGTTTGATGGGACAGTGTAGAGAGAGCTTTACTCTGTATCTAACCCATGCTGTACCTGCCCTGGGAGTGTTTGATGGCACAGTGTAGAGGGAGCTTTACTCTGTATCTAACCCATGCTGTACCTGCCCTGGGAATATTTGATGGGATAGTGTAGAGGGAGCTTTACTCTGTATCTAAACCGTGCTGCACCTGCCCTGGGAGTATTTGATGGGACAGTGCAGAGGGAGCTTTACTCTGTATCTAACCCCATGCTGTACCTGCCCTGGGAGTGTTTGATGGGACAATGTAGAGGGAGCTTTACTCTGCATCTAACTCCGTACTGTACCTGCTCTGGGAGTGTTTGATGGGACAGTGTAGAGAGAGCTTTACTCTGTATCTAACCCATGCTGTACCTGCCCTGGGAGTGTTTGATGGCACAGTGTAGAGGGAGCTTTACTCTGTATCTAACCCATGCTGTACCTGCCCTGGGAGTATTTGATGGGATAGTGTCGAGGGAGCTTTACTCTGTATCTAACCCCATTCTGTACCAGCCCTGGGAGAGTTTGAAGGGACATTGTAGAGGGAGCTTTACTCTGTATCTAACCCCGAGCTATACCTGCCCTGGGAGTGTTTGATGGAACAGTGTAGAGGGAGCTTTACTCTGTATCTAACCCCATGCTGTACCTGCCCTGGGAGTGTTTGATGGGACAATGTAGAGGGAGCTTTACTCTGTATCTAACCCGTGCTGCACCTGCCCTGGGAGTATTTGATGGGACAGTGTAGAGAGAGCTTTACTCTGTATCTAACCCCGTGCTGTACCTGCCCTGGGAGTATTTGATGGGACAGTGTAGAGGGAGCTTTACTCTGTATCTAACCCCATGCTGTACCTGCCCTGGGAGTATTTGATGGGACAGTGCAGAGGGAGCTTTACTCTGTATCTAACCCCATGCTGTACCTGCCCTGGGAGTGTTTGATGGGACAATGTAGAGGGAGCTTTACTCTGCATCTAACTCCGTACTGTACCTGCTCTGGGAGTGTTTGATGGGACAGTGCAGAGGGAGCTTTACTCTGTATCTAACCCCATGCTGTACCTGCCCTGGGAGTGTTTGATGGGACAATGTAGAGGGAGCTTTACTCTGTATCTAACTCCGTACTGTACCTGCTCTGGGAGTGTTTGATGGGACAGTGTAGAGAGAGCTTTACTCTGTATCTAACCCATGCTGTACCTGCCCTGGGAGTGTTTGATGGCACAGTGTAGAGGGAGCTTTACTCTGTATCTAACCCATGCTGTACCTGCCCTGGGAATATTTGATGGGATAGTGTAGAGGGAGCTTTACTCTGTATCTAATCCGTGCTGCACCTGCCCTGGGAGTATTTGATGGGACAGTGTAGAGAGAGCTTTACTCTGTATCTAACCCCGTGCTGTACCTGCCCTGGGAGTATTTGATGGGACAGTGCAGAGGGAGCTTTACTCTGTATCTAACCCCATGCTGTACCTGCCCTGGGAGTGTTTGATGGGACAATGTAGAGGGAGCTTTACTCTGCATCTAACTCCGTACTGTACCTGCTCTGGGAGTGTTTGATGGGACAGTGTAGAGAGAGCTTTACTCTGTATCTAACCCATGCTGTACCTGCCCTGGGAGTGTTTGATGGCACAGTGTAGAGGGAGCTTTACTCTGTATCTAACCCATGCTGTACCTGCCCTGGGAGTATTTGATGGGATAGTGTCGAGGGAGCTTTACTCTGTATCTAACCCCATTCTGTACCAGCCCTGGGAGAGTTTGAAGGGACATTGTAGAGGGAGCTTTACTCTGTATCTAACCCCGAGCTATACCTGCCCTGGGAGTGTTTGATGGAACAGTGTAGAGGGAGCTTTACTCAGTGTCTAACCTCGAGCTGTACCTGCCCTGGGAGTGTTTGATGGGTCAGTGTAGAGGGAGCTTTACTCTGTACCTAACCCGTGCTGTCCCTGCCCTGGGAGTGTTTGATGGGTCAGTGTAGAGGGAGCTTTACTCTGTATCTAACCCCGTGCTGTCCCTGCCCTGGGAGTGTTTGATGGGACAGTGTAGAGGGAGCTTTACTCTGTATCTAACCCCGAGCTGTACTTGCCCTGGGAGTGTTTGATGGAACAGTGTAGAGGGAGCTTTACTCTGTACCTAACCCGTGCTGTCCCTGCCCTGGGAGTGTTTGATGGGACAGTGTAGAGGGAGCTTTACTCTGTATCTAACCCCGAGCTGTACTTGCCCTGGGAGTGTTTGATGGGACACTGCATCATAGAATCATTGAATCTTACAGCACAGAAGGAGGTCATTCGGTGCATTATGCCTGTGCCGGCTCTGTGACAGAGCTAACCCATGTTCGGTATTGAGCTTGGGACCTCCAGGCCTGTCGAGATCATGACCAGAACATGCTGTGCATTTTAGCAAAAAGAATTATGGTGAATCTCCCCACCCCCCATCAACATCCAAAATTGTTGCTGAAATTAAGACTCTGAATTGAATGCACGATTTATGTGGTGATGTGACGGGGCGTTTATCAAGTGGATCAACCATCTTTCAGCACTGTATGTGGCGGGTTTCCGAGCACGTTATTGGTTGCTGAGGGAGTTATAGAGTTAGATCGCAGCAATGGAGTGTCAAGTGGGCCAGTTATTCAGGGGAGCTATGAAGGACCAGTAAGATTATCAGTGAGTGTCACTGTGGCTCAGAATTTTCTGTCGCTACGCTCTCGTAACTTTGACGCAAGTCTGGTCGAAACAGCAAAAACAACTTATATTTACATGGTCCCTTTAATGCAGTAAAAGCTCCCAAGGCACTTCACAGGAGCAAAATCTGATACAAGTTGACTCCGAGCCACATAAGGAGATATTAGGACAGGTGACCGAAACCTTGGACAAAGGGGTTTGTTTTAAAGAGCATTTTAAAGGAGGAGAGAGAGAGGTAGCAAGACGGAGAGGTTGAGGGAGGGAGTGCCACAGTTTAGGCAACAGACGGCACGGCAGCAAATGAGAGGCAAATGATATCGGGGCTCGACAAGAGGCCAGAATTGGAGGGGCGCAGAGATCACAGAGGGCTGTAGGGGTGGAGGAGATTAGAGAGATAGGGAGGGGCGCGGCCATGAACACGAGGATAAGAATGAACAATTTGATGATTTACTGGACTGGGAGCCAATGTCGGTCAGTAAGCACAGGGATGACGGGTGAGCGGGAATAGGTTCTCAGTTATTTTCTTTCCCCCTTCCTTTCTAGTCACTGGTGGCCTGCTCACCCTAAACCAACCCTAACCCCGCTAACCCTAACACTAATCGTAACCTTAACCCTAACCCCGCTAACCCTAACCCTAATCGTAACCTTAACCCTAACCCCGCTAACCCTAACACTAATCGTAACCTTAACCCTAACCCTGCTATCCCTAACCCTAATCATAACCTTAACCCTAACCCTGCTATCCCTAACCCAAAACCTAACCCGAACATTGCGAACCCTAACTCTAAACCTAAACCTAGCACTGCTAACCCTAACCCTAAAACTAACCCTAACCCTAAACCTAAACCTAACCCTAAACCTAACCCAAAACCTGCGAACCCTAACCCTAAACCTAACCCTAACCCTAATCCTAAACCTAACTCAAAACCTGCTAACTTTAACCCTAAATCTAACCCTAACCCAAACCTGCTAACCCGAAACCTAACCTTAACCCTACTAACCCGAACCCTAGACCTAACCCGAATACTGTTAACCCTAACCCTAACCCTAACCCTAACCCTAAATCCTGCTAACTCTACCCCTAAACCTAACCTTAAACCCTGCAAACCCTAACCATAAACCGAACCCTAAATCCTGCTAACCCTCAGCCTAAACTGTTGTGTATCTGTAAAGCATGCACTCCTATGTTCCACCACCAGGGAGCGCATCCTCTGAAGTCCCAAGGGATCCCAGCATCTCTTGGGAGCACTGTATATAAACCGGCCCCTAAGGCCTGTTCCTCACTCTGGAGTGTCTTAATAAAGACTGAGGTCACTGTTACTTTAACCTCCCTGTGTGCAGGCTCATCTGTGTTAGGACTACAATAATTGGCGACGAGTATACGAATCCAACACAAAGATGCAGCAAACTGTGGGAATCCTGGAGAAGTTCTCAGAGGGTGAGGACTGGGAAGCCTATGTCGAATGGCTAGACCAGTACTTTGTAGCCAATGAGCTGGACGGAGAAGGAAGCGCTGCAAAAAGGAGAGTGGTCCTCCTCACAGTCTGCGGGGCACCGACCTACAGCCTCATGAAGAATCTTCTAGCTCCGGTGAAACCCACGGATAAGTCATATGAGGAGCTGTGTACATTGGTTCGGGAGCATCTAAACCCCAGGGAGAGCGTGCTGATGGCGAAGTATCGGTTCTACACATGCCAGCGATCTGAAGGTCAGGAAGTGGCAAGCTAAGGCGCCTTTCAGGACAATGCGAATTTGATGCTACCTGGAGCAGATGCCCAGAGACTTTTTTGTACTGGGCATTGGCCACGAGACCATCCTACGAAAACTTTTGACTGTAGAGACACCGACCCTCAGTAAGGCCATTGCGATAGCACAGGCGTTTATGTCCACCAGTGATAACACCAAACAAATCTCTCAGCACACAAGTGCTAGCAATGTTCATAAATTAACTGGAACTGTGTTTGCGAGCAGAAATGTACAGGGCAGAAATCATGAGTCTGCAACTGCCAGCAGGCCTCAGGTAACCTGAATGACTCAGAGTCCCCAACAAAGGATGAATGCAAGGCAACTCACACCTTGTTGGCGTTGTGGAGGCTTCCATTCAGCCTATTCATGCTGCTTCAAAGCATGTTTGCAAGAGCTGTGGAACAATGGGGCACCTCCAACGAGCTTGCAAACGAGCTGCAAGCTCTGCAAAACCTGCTAACCACCACGTGGCAGAGGAAGATCGATCCATGGTGGATCAAAGCAATTTTGAGCCTCAGAGAGAGGAGGCAGATGCTGAAGTACACGGGGTGCACACATTTTTGATGAAATGTCCACCTATAATGCTAAATGTAAAATTGAATGGCTTACCCATAGCCATGGAACTGGACACTGGCGCTAGCCAATCCATCATGAGTAAAAAGATGTTTGAGAGACTGTGGTGCAATAAAGCACTCAGACCAGCCCTGAGCCTCATCCACACGAAACTGAGAACATACACCAAAGAGCTTATCACTGTCCTGGGTAGCGCCATGGTCAAGGTCACCTACGAGGGCACGGTGCACGAACTGCCACTCTGGATTGTCCTGGGCGATGGCCCCACACTGCTTGGAAGGAGATGGCTGAGCAGAATCCGCTGGAACTGGGATGACATCCGAGCGCTATCACATGTCGATGAGGCCTCATGTACCCAGATTCTCAACAAATTTCCTTCCCTTTTTGAGCCAGGCATTAGAAACTTTTCCAGGGTGAAGGTGCGGATCCACTTGGTCCCAGAGGCACGTCCCATTCACCACAAGGCACGAGCGGTACCTCACATGATGAGAGAGAGAGTGGAAATCGAGCTGGACAGGCTGCAACACGAGGGCACCATCTCCCCAGTGGAATCCAGTGTGTGGGCCATCCAGATTGTTCCAGTACTCAAAAGTGATGGCACGGTCAGGATTTGCGGCGATTATGAAGTAACTGTTAATCGTTTCTCGCTACAGGACCAATACCTGTTACCTAAGGCAGACGACCTATTTGTGATCCTGGCAGGAGGCAAGACGTTCACCAAGCTCGACCTGACTTCGGCCTACATGATGTAGGAGCTGGAGGAGTCTTCGAAGGGCCTCACCTGCATCAACACGCACAAGGGACTGTTCATCTACAACAGATGCCCGTTTGGAATTCGGTCAGCTGCAGTGATCTTCCAGAGAAACATGGAGAGCCTACTTAAGTCGGGACCACACACGGTGGTTTTTCAGGACGACATATTGGTCACGGGTTGGGACACGGCCGAGCACCTACAAAACCTGGAGGAGGTCCTCCAGCGACTGGATCGCGTAGGGCTGCAGCTGAAGAGATCGAAATGTGTCTTCATGGCAACAGAAGTGGAGTCTTTGGGGAGAAAGATCGCGGCGGATGGCATTCGGCCCACAGACACCAGGACAGAGGCTATCAGGAACGCGCCCAGGCCACAGAACGTCATGGAGCTGCGGTCGTTCCTGGGACTCCTCAACTATTTTGGTAACTTCCTACCGGGGTTAAGCACCCTCTTAGAGCCCCTACATGTGTTATTGCGGAAAGGTGAGAACTGGGAATGGGGAAAAAAAAACAAGTAAATGCTTTTGAGAAAGCCAGAAACATTTTATGCTCCAGCAAGCTGCTTGTATTGTACAACCCGTGTAAAAGACTTGTGCGAGCATGTGATGCGTCGTCGTACGGAGTCGGGTGTGTATTACAACAAGCTAACGTTGCGGGGAAGTTGCAACCTGTCGCCTATGCTTCCAGGAGCTTGTCTAAGGCCGAGTGGGCCTACAGCATGATTGAGAAAGAGGCATTAGTGTGTGTGTTCAGGGTAAAGAAAATGCATCAGTACCTGTTTGGCCTCAAATTTGAGCTGGAAACCGATCACAAGTCCTTCATATTCCTGATCGCTGAAAACAAGGGGATAAATACTAATGCCTCAGACTGCATACAAAGGTGGCCACTCGCGCTATCAGTGTATAACTATACCATCCGCCACAGGCCAGGCACCGAGAACTGTGCGGATGCTCTCAGTCGACTACCATTGCCCACCACGGGGGTGGAAATGGCGCAGCCTGCAAACTTGTTGATGGTGGCGCAGCCCGCAGACTTGTTGATGGTCATGGAAGTGTTTGAAAATGATAAATCACCTGTCACGGCCCGCCAGATTAGGACTTGGACCAGCCAAGATCCTCTGCTGTCGCAAGGAAAAAACTGTGTACTGCATGGGAGCTGGGCCAGCATCCCCATTGAGAACTGGTTGGCAGACAGGAAGCAAAGAGTCGGGATAAACGAGTCCTTTTCAGTGACGAGTGGAGTGCCGCAGGGCTCAGTGCTGGGACCCCAGCTATTTACAATATACATTAACGATTTAGATGAAGGAATTAAGTGTAATATCTCCAAGTTTGCAGATGACACTAAACTGGGTGGCGGTGTGAGCTGTGAGGAGGACGCTAAGAGGCTGCAAGATGACTTGGACAGGTTAGGTGAGTGGGCAAATGCATGGCAGATGCAGTATAATATGGATAAATGTGAGGTTATCCATTTTGGGGGCAAAAACACGAAGGCAGAATATTATCTGAATGGCGACAGATTAGGAAAAGGGGTGTCATGGTTCATCAGTCATTGAAAGTTGGCATGCAGGTACAGCAGGCGGTGAAGAAGGCAAATGGTATGTTGGCCTTCATAGCTAGGGGATTTGAATATAGGAGCAGGGAGGTCTTACTGCAGTTGTACAGGGCCTTGGTGAGGCCTCACCTGGAATATTGTGTTCAGTTTTGGTCTCCTAATCTGAGGAAGGACGTTCTTGCTATTGAGGGAATGCAACAAAGGTTCACCAGACTGATTCCAGGGATGGCTTGACTGTCATATGAGGAGAGACTGGATCAACTGGGCCTTTATTCACTGGAGTTTAGAAGGATGAGAGGGGATCTCATAGAAACATATAAAATTCTGACGGGACTGGACAGGTTCGATGCGGGAAGAATGTTCCCGATGTTGGGGATGTCCAGAACCAGAGAACATAGTCTTAGGATAAGGGGTAGGCCATTTAGGACCAAGATAAGGAGAAACTTCTTCACTCAGAGAGTTGTTAACCGATGGAATTCCCTGCTGCAGAGAGTTGTTGATGTCAGTTCATTGGATATATTCAAGAGGGAGTTAGATATGGCCCTTACAGCTAAGGGGATCAAGGGGTATGGAGAGAAAGCAGGAAAGGGGTACTGAGGGAATGATCAGCCATGATCTTATTGAATGGCGGTGCAGGCTCGAAGGGCCGAATGGCCTACTACTGTACCTATTTTCTATGTTTCTATGTTTCTAAATGCAAGAGCTAATCAAGCCGTTCCAGCGGCGAAAGGACGAGCTGTCCATTCAGGCAGACTGCCTGTTGTGGGGTAACCGTGCTCAAAAAGGGCAGGGAGACGTTCATCTCGGATCTCCACAGCACACACCTGGGTATAGTAATGATGAAAGCGATAGCCAGATCCCACGTGTGGTGGCCCGGTATCGACTCTGACTTAGAGTCCTGTGTACGGCAATGCAGTGTTTGTGCTCAGTTGAGCAACGCGCCCAGAGAGGCACCACTAAGTTTGTGGTCCTGGCCCTCCAGACCATGGTCGAGGATCCGTGTCGACTATGCGGGCCCGTTTCTCGGTAAAATGTTCCTGGTGGTGGTGGATCCTTTTTCAAGATGGATTGAATGTGAAATAATGTCGGGAAGCACCGCCACCGCCACCATTGAAAGCCTGAGGGCCATGTTTGCCACCCACGGCCTGCCTGACATACTGATCAGTGACAATGGGCCATGCTTCACCAGTGCCGAATTTAAATAATTCATGACCCGCAATGGGATCAAACATGTCACCTCGGCCCCATTTAAACCAGCCTCCAATGGGCAGGCAGAGCGGGCAGTACAAACCATCAAACAGAGCCCTAAGCGAGTCACAGAAGGCTCACTCCAAACCCGCCTGTCCCGAGTACTGCTCAGCTACCGCACGAGACCCCACTCGCTCACAGGGGTGCCCCCGGCTGAGCTACTCATAAAAAACACACTTAAAACCAGACTCTCGCTGGTTCACCCCAACCTGCATGATCAGGTAAAGAGCAGGCGGCAGCAACAAAACGTAAACGATGGTCGCGCCATTGTGTAACGGGAAATTTATTTAAATGACCCTGTGTATGTGCGAAACTATGGACATGGTCCCAAGTGGATCGCGGGCACGGTGATAGCTAAAGAAGGGAGTGCGGTGTTTGGAGTCAAACTAGACAATGGACAAATTTGCAGAAAGCACCTGGACCAAACGAGGCTGTGGTTCACAGACTGCCCTGAACAACCCACAGCAGACACCACCTTTTTCGAGCCCACAACACACACCCAAAGGATCAACGACACCACGCCGGACCAGGAAATCGAACCCATCATACCCAACAGCCCAGCAAGGCCAGGCTCACCCAGCAGCCCTGCAGGGCCAACAACACGCCAGCCCAGCGAGGGCACAGCCAACACACCAGAACAGACATTTGTACCGAGGCGGTCCACCAGGGAAAGAAAGGCTCCCGACCGCCTCACCTTGTAAATAGTTTTCACTTTGACTTTCGGGGAGAGTGATGTTGTGTATCTGTAAAGCATGCACTCCCATGTTCCGCCACCAGAGAGCTCATCGCCTGAAGTCCCAAGAGATCCCAGCATTGCTTGGGAGCACTGGAAAGCCAACCCCTAAGACCTGTTCCTCAATCTGGAATGTCTTAATAAAGACTGAGGTCACTGTTACTTTAACCTCCCTGTGTGCAGTCTCATCTGTCTTAGGAACACAACATAAACCGAACCCTAACCCTGCTAAATCTAACCCGACATCTAACCCTAACCCTGCTAACCCTAACCCTAACCCTAACCCTAACCCTAACCCTAACCCTAACTCTAACCCTGCTAACCCTAACCCTAACCCTAACCCTAACCCTAACCCTACACCTAACCCTAACCCTGCTAACCCTAACCCTAACCCTAACCCTAACCCTAACCCTAACCCTAACCCTAACCCTAACCCTACACCTAACCCTAACCCTAACCCTAACCCTAACCCTAACCCTAACCCTAACCCTAACCCTAACCCTGCTAACCCTAACCCTAACCCTAACCCTAACCATAACCCTAACCCTGCTAACCCTAACCCTAAACCTAACCCTAACCCTAAACCTAATCCTAACCCTAACCCTAACCCTAACCCTAACCCTAAACCTAACCCTAACCCTGCTAACCCTAACCCTAACCCTAACCCTAACCCTAACCCTAACCCTAACCCTAAACGTAACCCTAACCCTGCTAACCCTAACCCTAACCCTAACCCTAACCCTAACCCTGCTAACCCTAACCCTAAACCTAACCCTAACCCTAAACCTAACCCTAACCCTAAACCTAACCCTAACCCTGCTAACCCTAACCCTAAACCTATCCCTAACCTGACTAAAATCGAGGATGAGCCAAAAGACAGATTTGGAGGAGAGCAGAGATCTTGGAGGAGGAGGGCTGGTACAGGGCTGGAGGACATCACAGAGATAGGGAGGGGTGAAGCCACGGGGGGATTTGAACAGGAGGATGAGAATTTTACAATTGAGGCGTTCGTGAAGCGGGAGCCAATGTAGGTTGGCGAGCACAGCGGGGTGATGGGTGAGCGGGACTTGGTGCATTAATGCCCCTAGAATAGCGGAGCGAGCTGGGGTCCCAGCACTGAACCTTGCAGTACCCCACTAGTCACTAGACCTTGAAGAGGCTCGAACATCTCGCATTGAGGGGCTAGTAGCTCCTTTGGGATCTGCAGAGTTGCGGCCATTGGGATTCTGTCAGGCACTTTCCTGGGATATGCATCTTTTAAGGGAGCAGATAAATACTTGAAGCAGAGAGAGATAGAGGGCTATGGGAAGAAAGCAGGGCATGGGGCGATAACTTGGGATTGCACTGCGGAAGGGCCATCACCGATATAATGGACTAAATGGACTTCTTTGATGCTGACCGCTTTGGCCCAGTGGGTAGCCTTTGAGTCAGAGGGGGTGGGTTCAATCCCCATTCCGTGAAACTGGCGCACAAACTCTAGGATGTTGACAGAAGGGTGGACGGAAGCAAAAAGTCCAAGACAGAGGAAAAGATGGAGGTGTTGGGAGATTGAGATTGAAGAGAGATTTACAAGCAAGAGGGTTCATAGAACCATAGAAATTTACAGCATGGAAGGAGGCCATTTCGGCCCATCGTGTCCGCGCCGGCCGACCAAGAGCTACCCAGCCTAATCCCACTTTCCAGCTCTCGGTCCGTAGCCCTGCAGGTTACGGCACTTCAGGTGCACATCCAAGTACTTGTTAAATGTGGTGAGGGTTTCTGCCTCTACCACCCTTTCAGGCAGTGAGTTCCAGACCCCCACCACCCTCTGGGTGAAGAAATTTCCCCTCAAATCCCCTCTAAACCTCCCCCCCAATTACTTTAAATCTATGCCCCATGGTTGTTGACCCCTCTGCTGAGTGAAATAGGTCCTTCCTATCCACTATATCCAGGCCCCTCATAATTTTATACACCTCAATACACCTCTCCCCTCAGCCTCCTCTCTTCCAAAGAAAACAAGCCCAGCCTATCCAATCTTTCCTCATAGCTGAAATTCTCCAGTCCTGGCAACATCCTTGTTAAAACCCCTCTGTACCCTCTCTTGTGCAATCACATCTTTCTAGTAATATGGTGACCAGACCTGCGGCGGCCTAACTAGGGTTTTATGCAATTCAAGCATCAACGCCCCTGCTCTTGTATTCTAAGCCTCGGTTAATAAAGGCAAGTATCCCGTATGCCTTCATAACCATTTTATCTACCCGGCCTGCTACCTTCAGGGATCTGTGGACCTGCACTCCCAGGTCCCTTTGTTCCTCTACACTTCTCAGTGTCCTACCATTTGAGATTGAAGAGAGATTTAAAAGACAGCGGGTTTGAGAAAATTGAGCAAGAACATGCTTTAGACGCTAATCATGGTCTATCCTAACTCTTTACCATCAAATTTTATCGACATAGTTTGCATTGCTGCCACCCCTACATGATCTGTCGAAACAGACTGCATCCAATCATTTCGTCATTTTAGAAAACGAAATTGCAAGTCTGTGTTTCTTCAAAAGTAACTCTAACTCCTGGAGCCCATTGTCATAGCGAAGTGTGGGGTGACATGCTGCACTATTTCAGGTGCATTGCACATTGATCAATCGAAGGGGGAGTGTTTGCTAGTGCTGTTGGGGAGGGGTTAAACTAATAGGGCAGGGGGATGGGAATCTACGCAGGGAGACAGAGGGAAGTAAAATGGGGGCAGAAGCAAAAGGTAAAAAGGAGATAAGGAAAAGTGGAGGGTAGAGAAATCAAAAGCAAAAGTCAAAAAGCGCCACATTACCACATCATTCTAAAAGGACAAAAAATGTTACAAAAACAAGTCAGAAGACTCTGTGTCTCAATGTGAGCAGCATTCGTAATAAGGTGGATGAATTAACTGCACCGATAGCTGTTAACGGATATGATGTAATTGGGATTACGGAGACATGGCTGGTAACTCAACATCCAGGGGTATTCAATATTCAGGAAGGAAAAGAAGGTGGGGTAGCGTTGCTGGTTAAAGAGGAGATTAACTCAATAGTAAGGAGGGACATTAGCTTGGATGACGTGGAATCGGTATGGGTAGAGCTACGGAACACCAAAGGGCAGAAACCGCTAGTGGGAGTTGTGTACAGACCACCAAACAATAGTCGTGAGGTTGGGGACAGCATCAAACAGGAAAGTAGGGATGCATGCAATAAAGGTACAGCAGTTATCATGGGTGACTTTAATCTACATAGAGATTGGGCTAATCAAACCAATACGGTGGAGAAGGATTTCCTGGAATGTATAAGGGATGGTTTTCCAGACCAATATGTCGAGGACCCAACTGGAGAGCTGGCCATCTTAGATTGGGTGTTGTGTAATGAGAAAGGACTAATTAGCAATTTTGTTCTGCGAGGCCCCTTGGGGAAGAGTGACCATAATATGGTAGAATTCTTCATTAATATGGAGAGTGACACAGTTAATTCAGAGACTAGGGTCCTGAACTTAAAGAAAGGTAACTTCGATGGTATGAGACGTGAATTGGCTAGGATAGACTGGCAAATAATACTTAAAGGGTTGATGGTGGATAGGCAATGGCAGACATTTAAAGATCACATGGATGAACTTCAACAATTGTACATCCCTGTCTGGTGTAAAAATAAGATGGGGAAGGTGGCTCAACCGTGGCTAACAAGGGAAATTAGGGATAGTGTTAAATCCAAGGAAGAGGCATATAAATTGGCCAGAAAAAGCATCAAACCGAAAGACTGGGATAAATTTAGAATTCAGCAGAGGAGGACAAAGGGTTTCATTAGGAGGGGGAAAATAGAGTATGAGAGTAAGCTTGCAGGGAACATAAAAACTGACTGCAAAAGCTTCTTTGATATGTGAAGAGAAAAAGATTAGTGAAGACAAATGTAGGTCTCTTGCAGTCAGAATCAGGTGAATTTATAAAGAAATGGCAGACCAATTGAACAAATGCTTTGGTTCTGTCTTCACTTAGGAAGATACAAATAACCTTCCGGAAATACTAGAGGACCAAGGTTCTAGTGGGATGGAGGAATTGAAGGAATTCCTTATTAGTTAGGAAATTATGTTAGGGAAATTGATGGGATTAAAGGCCAACAAATCCCCAGGGCCTGATAGTCTGTATCCCAGAGTACTTAAGGAAGTGGCCCGAGAAATAGTGGATGCATTGGTGATCATTTTCCAACATTCTATTGACTCTGAATCAGTTCCTATGGACTGGAGGGTAGCTAATGTAACCGCACTTTTTTAAAAAGGAGGGAGAGAAAACAGGGAATTATAGACCAGTTAGCCTGACATCGGTAGTGGGGAAAATGTTGGAATCAATTATTAAGGATGAAATAGCAACACATTTGGAAAGCAGTGACAGGATCAGTCCAAGTCAGCATGGATTTATGAAACAGAAATCATGCTCGACAAATCTTCTGGAATTTTTTGAGGATGTAACAAGTAGAGTGGACAAGGGAGAACCAGTGGATGTGGTGTATTTAGACTTTCAAAAGGCTTTTGACAAGGTCCCACACAAGAGATTAGTGTGCAAAATTAAAGCACATGGCATTTGGAGTAATGTATTGACATGGATAGAGAACTGGTTGGCAGACAGGAAGCAAAGACTAGGAATTAACGGGTCCTTTTCAGAATGGCAGTCAGGCAGTGACTAGTGGGATACCGCAAGGTTCAGTGCTGGTACCCCAGCTATTTACAATATACATTGATGATATAGATGAAGGAATTGAATGTAATATCTCCAAGTTTGCAGATGGCACTAAGCTGGGTGGCAATGTGAACTGTGAGGAGGATGCTAAGAGGCTGAAGAGTGACTTGGACAGTTTAGCTGAGTGGGCAAATGCATTTTAGTATAATGTAGATAAATGTGAGGTTATTCACTTTGATGGCAAAAACAGGAAGACAGAATATTATCTGAATGGTGACAGATTAGTTAAAGGGGAGGTGCAACGAGACCTGGGTGTCATGGTACATCAGTCATTGAAAGTTGGCATGCAGGTACAGCAGGCGGTGAAGAAGGCAAATGGCATGTTGGCCTTCATAGCGAGAGGATTTGAGTATAGGAGCAGGGAGGTCTTACTGCAGTTGTACAGGGCCTTGGTGAGGCCACACCTTGAATATTGTGTACAGTTTTGGTCTCCTAATCTGAGGAAGGACATTCTTGCTATTGAGGGAGTGCAGCGAAGGTTCACCAGACTGATTCCCGGGATGGCAGAACTGACATATGAAGAAAGACTGGATCGACTGGGCTTATATTCACTGGAATTTAGAAGAATGAGAAGGGATCTCATAGAAACATATAAAATTCTTACGGGATTGGACAGATTAGGTGCAGGAAGAATGTTCCCAATGTTGGGGAAGTCCAGAACCAGGGGTCACAGTCTAAGGATAAGGGGTAAGCCGTTTAGGACCGAGATGAGGAGAAACTTCTTCACTCAGAGAATTGTGAACCTGTGGAATTCTCTACCACAGAAAGTTGTTGAGGCCAGTTCGTTCGATCTATTCAAAAGGGAGTTAGATGTGGTCCTTACGGCTAAAGGGATCAAGGGGTATGGAGAGAAAGCAGGAATGGGGTACTGAGGGAATGATCAGCCATGAACTCATTGAATGGCGGTGCAGGCTCGAAGAGCCGAATGGCCTACTCCTGCACCTCTTTTCTATGTTTTTATGTTTCTATGTTACATAGTTTAGATCAATTGTCTCACGGCCTTTATTTGCTCAATATTTATTTTATTCAGCTGTAACAAGTGACTCTCGCTAGAGAACAGTTTTTATAAAGAGGCATTCAAATATAAATGTCAGTGAATTGTTGCTTTACAGAGGCACTAGTGTTGGAACCAGTATCTTATAGTGCCACCTAGCTGTCGTCCTCAGGTTTCTGTCATTCGTTCGAAACCATCCATTCATATTGGGTCTCTATCCTGGCTCAATGGAAAGTGCTGACTTAGTTACAGGGACAGGGTTAGGGTTAAGGTTAATGTTAGAGTTAGTGTTCGGATTATGATCAGGGTTAGGATTAGCGTTAGGGTTAGGATTAGGTTTAGGGGAACCGTTAACTTTAGTGTTAGGGTTCGGGTTCAGGTTAGTGTTACGGTTTGCGTTAATGTTAATATTTTGGTTCAGGTCAGGGTTAAAGTTAGGAGTTGAGACATGGTTAGCGTCAGAGTTAGGGTTACGCTTAGGGTTAAGGTTAGGTTTAGGGTTAGTGCTAACGATAGGTTGGGGGTTGGAGGGTTAGGGTTAGGGTTAGGGTTAGGGTTGATGTTGGAGTTGGGGTTGGGGTTAGGGTTAAGCTTAGGTTTAGGGGTAGGGTTAGTAGGGTTAGGGTTAGGGTTACAGTTAGTAGGGCTAGGGTTAGTAGGTTTAAGGTTAGGGTTAGGGTTAGTAGGGTTAGGGTTACAGTTAGTAGGGTTAGGGTTAGTATGTTTAGGGTTAGGGTTAGGGTTAGGGTTACGGTTAGTAGGGTTAGGGTTAATAGGTTTAGGGTTATGGTTAGGGTTAGGGTTACAGTTACGGTTAGTAGGGTTAGGGTTAGTAGGTTTAGGGTTAGGATTAGGGTTACGGTTACGGTTAGTCGGGTTAGGGTTAGTAGGGTTAGGGTTAGGGTTAAGGTTACGGTTAGTAGGGTTAGGGTTAGTAGGTTTAGGGTTAGGGTTAGGGTTACGGTTCCGGTTAGTAGGGTTAGGGTTAGTAGGTTTAGGGTTAGGGTTAGGGTTAGAGTTAGGGTTAGGGTTACGGTTAGTAGGGTTAGGGTTAGTAGGTTTAGGGTTAGGGTTAGGGTTAGAGTTAGGGTTAGGGTTACGGTTAGTAGGGTTAGGGTTAGTAGGTTTAGGGTTAGGGTTAGTTGGGTTAGAGTTAGGGTTTGGGTTAGGGTTAGGGTTAGGGTTAGGGTTACGGTTAGTAGGGTTAGGGTTAGTAGGTTTAGGGTTAGGGTTAGGGTTAGAGTTAGGGTTAGGGTTACGGTTCGTAGGGTTAGGGTTAGGGTTAGGGTTAGAGTTCGGGTTAGGGTTACGGTTAGTAGGGTTAGGGTTGGTAGGGTTAGGGTTAGGGGTAGGGTTAGGGTTAGGGTTAGGGTTACGGTTAGTAGGGTTAGGGTTAGTAAGTTTAGGGTTAGGGTTAGGGTTAGAGTTAGGGTTAGGGTTACGGTTAGTAGGGTTAGGGTTAGTCGGTTTAGGGTTAGGGTTAGGGTTAGAGTTAGGGTTAGGGTTACGGTTAGTCGGGTTAGGGTTGGTAGGTTTAGGGTTAGCAGATCACCAGTGACTAGAAAAGAGGGGAGAAAGAAAACAACTGGTCCCAAGTCCCGCTCACCCGTCACCCCTGTGCTTCCTGACCTACATTGGCTCCCAGTCCAATAAATCATCAAATTTAAAATTCTCATCATTGTCTTCATGGCCTCGCCCCTCCCTATCTCTCTAATCTCCTACTGCCCTGCAACCCTCTGTGATCTCTGCACTCCTCTGATTCTGGCCACTTCTTTATCCCCCAATTCCTTCACCCCATCAGTGGTGGCCGTGCCTCTAGCTGCCCGCGCCCTAAGCTCTGGAATTCCCTCCCTTAACTTCTCCTCTTCTCTTCCTCTCTTTCCTCCATTAAAACACTCCTTCAAACCTACCTCTTCGACCAAGCTTTTGATCACCTGCGCTAACTTCTCCTTATGTGGCTCAGTGTCAAAATGTTGTTTACTAATGCTGCTGAGAAGTGCCTTGAAGGAAAGAAGAAAGGCTTGCATTCTATCGCGCCTTTCACAACCTCAGGACATCACAAAGCACTTTATATCCAATGAAGTACCTTGGAAGTGTTGTCAGATAATCTGTTTTTAATGATGTTGATTGATAGGTAAATATTGGCCAGGATAACGGGAATAACTCTCCTGCACTTATTCAAATAATGCCATGGGATCTTTTAAATCCACCCAAGAGAGCAGATGGAGCTTCAATTTAAAGTTTCATCTGAAAGATAGCACCTCTGACAGTGCAGCGCTCCCTCAGCACTGCACCTCCGACAGTGCAGCGCTCCCTCAGTACTGCCCCTCCGACAGTGCAGCACTCCCTCAGTACTGCCCCTCCGACAGTACAGCACTCCCTCAGTACTGCCCCTCCGACAGTGCAGCACTCCTCAGTACTGCCCCTCCGACAGTGCAGCACTCCCTCAGTACTGCCCCTCCGACAGTGCAGTGCTCCCTCAGTACTGCCCCTCTGACAGTGCAGCACTCCATTGGTACTGCCCCTCCGACAGTGCAGTGCTCCCTCAGTACTGCCCCTCTGACAGTGCAGCACTCCCTTGGTACTGCCCCTCCGACAGTGCAGTGCTCCCTCAGTACTGCCCCTCCGACAGTGCAGCACTCCCTCAGTACTGCCCCGCCGACAGTGCAGCACTCCCTTGGTACTGCCCCTCATCAGTGCAGTGCTCCCTCAGTACTGCCCCTCTGACAGCGCAGCGCCCCCTCAGTACTGCCCCTCCGACAGTGCAGCGCCCCCTCAGTACTTTGCAACTCAGAGGCGAGAGCACCGCCCACTGAACCACGGCAGAGACCATTGGCGCCTTGGGATCGAGTTACTACGTTAAAAGCGCTATATAAATGCAATTCATTGCTGTTGTTGGTTATATAGGATTGTGAGTGGAGTACGTGTTTACTTCCTTGACCGTAATGTCCATCTCAGAAAAGCTGCCGAGGTGACTGAACATTGTACAATTAGCGTAGTAATGGAGGATGAGGCTGGCAGCCTGTTTCTGTCATTTATAGACACTCAAAGCATTGACATTGTTATTGATATACTGCCTCTTTGTGTATCCAAGAATTAAACGCTGGCTGTGTTGTGTCGATTAGCAAGGAGCTAATGTTCTAATTATACCAACTTATGTTAAAGCGCTTCATAAAGTCAACCGATACAGCTGTAGTGGGTCCTAATTGTTTGCAGTTTTAACCTGAAGTAAATGGTTTTATGTTAATCAAGGATGCAACCTCATTAAAGTCGCAGGATTCCTGCACCATTTAACACGATGCCCCCTTCACATAACTGATCTGCTTCAGGTCGAATTGACTCGCTCATAGGCTGAAGTTCCTCACACTCTTAAACCCACCCCCTGTACCCCATTAATATTGCTGTTGGATATCCTGGTCATTCTCATAAAACCAGTCCTGGGTGTTTCCTGGTTGAGTGACCGAGCGTCTCTGCACAGGCACTGGTTATGGAGGCCTGGAGGGCGGACCAAGCACTGTGGGCATTCTGCGTCTCGGGGTCATCAAGGCACGCCAGGTTAGCTGTGAGGCGCTGACTGTACAGGGCTCCCTTAGCTGGGTCTCTAAGTGCCCTGGCATTAACTTTTTTGCGGAACTGCTTCTGCCGTCCCCTCTGCTTTGGGGCTATGTTAATGTCGATGATGGATCGGATTAGACGGGTGGTCCATCCAGCAGACGTCAGCTCCTGTCATGGCGCAGGTGATGCGCACATCCTTGCGATCCCTGTGGAAGCAAGTCTTCCTGGATTCCGGGGGACTGCCTATGGTGATGATGATGAATATTGCTCGGGACGGGGCGGGGGGGAGAATTCAACAGCGCCAGCACTTTGCGAGTTGCAACTTGCATTTCTATAGCACCTTGCACGACCTCAGGACGGCCCAAAGGGCTTTACAGCCAATGAAGTGCTCTTTTGCTGGGTGGGCACCATTGTAATGTTGAAATATATCAGATTCTGAGGGGGATTGACAGGGTAGATGCAGGGAGGGTGTTTCCCCCTGGCTGGGGAGTCTAGAACCAGGGGTTACAGTCTCAGGATAAGGACTGAGATGAGGAGGAATTTCTTCACTCAGAGGGTGGTGAATCTTTGGAATTCTCTGCCCCAGAGGGCTGTGGAGGCTCAGTCTTTAAGTATATTTAAGACGGAGATTGGTAGATCTTTGGCCACTCAGGCAATCAAGAGATATGGGGATCGGGCGGGAATTTGGAGTTGAGGTCGAAGATCAGATCAGCCATGATCTTATTGAGTAGCAGAGCAGGTTCGAGGGGCCGAATGGCCGACTCCTGCTCTGATTTCTTATGTTCTTATGACTGTATCACCCAGACCTGACTCCCAATATGAATATAAAGTAAAAGCACTTGATAAGTGAAATAATAGCGACAGATGGATACTGATGCAAATTGACCGGTCAGCCTGACATCGGTAGTGGGTAAACTGATGGAATCAATTATTAAGGATGTCATAGCAGCGCATTTGGAAAGAGGTGACATGATAGGTCCAAGTCAGCATGGATTTGTGAAAGGGAAATCATGCTTGACAAATCTTCTGGAATTTTTTGAGGATGTTTCCAGTAGAGTGGACAAGGGAGAACCAGTTGATGTGGTGTATTTGGACTTTCAGAAGGCTTTCGACAAGGTCCCACACAAGTGATTAATGTGCAAAGTTAAAGCCCATGGGATTGGGGTTAGTGAGAACTGGTTGTCAGACAGGAAGCAAAGAGTAGGAGTAAATGGGTACTTTTCAGAATGGCAGGCAGTGACTAGTGGGGTACCGCAAGGTTCTATGCTGGGGCCCCAGATGTTTACATTGTACATTAATGATTTAGACGAGGGGATTAAATGTAGTATCTCCAAATTTGTGGATGACACTAAGTTGGGTGGCAGTGTGAGTTGCGAGGAGGATGCTATGAGGCTGCAGAGTGACTTGGATAGGTTAGGTGAGTGGGCAAATGCATGTCAGATGAAGTATAATGTGGATAAATGTGAGGTTATCCACTTTGGTGGTAAAAATAGAGAGACAGACTATTATCTGAATGGTGACAGATTAGGAAAAGGGGAGGTGCAACGAGACCTGGATGTCATGGTACATCAGTCATTGAAGGTTGGCATGCAGGTACAGCAGGCGGTTAAGAAAGCAAATGGCATGTTAGCCTTCATAGCGAGGGGATTTGAGTACAGGGACAGGGAGGTTTTACTACAGTTGTACAGGGCCTTGGTGAGGCCACACCTGGAGTATTGTGTACAGTTTTGGTCTCCTAACTTGAGGAAGGACATTCTTGCTATTGAGGTAGTGCAGCGAAGGTTCACCAGACTGATTCCCGGAATGGCGGGACTGACATATCAAGAAAGACTGGATCAACTGGGCTTGTATTCACTGGAGTTCAGAAGAATGAGAGGGGATCTCATAGAAACGTTTAAAATTCTGACGGGATTAGACAGGTTAGATGCAGGAAGAATGTTCCCAATGTTGGGGAAGTCCAGAACCAGAGGTCACAGTCTAAGGATAAGGGGTAAGCCATTTAGGACCGAGATGAGGAGAAACTTCTTCACCCAGAGAGTGGTGAACCTGTGGAATTCTTTACCACAGAAAGTTGTTGAGGCCAATTCACGAAATATATTCAAAAATGAGTTAGATGAAGTCCTTACTACTCGGGGGATCAAGGGGTATGGCGTGAAAGCAGGAATGGGGTACTGAAGTTTCATGTTCAGCCATGAACTCATTGAATGGTGGTGCAGGCTAGAAGGGCCGAATGGCCTGCTCCTGCACCTATTTTCTGTGTTTCTATGACTCCACATCATGACATGGGCCAAAGCCCAGAGTATTTGAAACTGACCAGCGAAAATAAGGCGGCTTGTGGAAAGAAAATAAATGTCATTTTTGTCCTTTTAATTTTCCAACCACAACTACAATTGCACTGAATAAGCAGTACTGTTCGCAACCTCCGCGTCCCATTTGACCCTGAGCTGAGTTTCCGACTCCATAATCCTCTCCATCACCAAGACCACCTATTTCCACCTCCATAACGTCGCCCGTCCCCGCCCCTGCCTCAGCTCACCCACCGGTGAAGCCTCCATCCAGGCCTTTGCTATCGCCATACTCGACGATTCCAACCTACTCCTGGCTGACCTCTCACCTTCCACCCTCTGTAAACTTCAGCTCACCCAAAACTCAGCTGCCCCGTGTCCTAACTTGCACCAAGTCCCGCTCACCCATCACCCTCTGTGCTCGCTGCCCCGTGTCCTAACTCGCACCAAGTCCCGCTCACCCATCACCCTCTGTGCTCGCTGCCCCGTGTCCTAACTTGCACCAAGTCCCGCTCGCCCATCACCCCCTGTGCTCGCTGCCCCGTGTCCTAACTCACACCGAGTCCCGCTCACCCATCACCCCCTGTGCTCGCTGCCCCGTGTCCTAACTTGCACCAAGTCCCGCTCACCCATCACCCTCTGTGCTCGCTGCCCCGTGTCCTAACTTGCACCAAGTCCCGCTCACCCATCACCCCCTGGCTCCTGGTTAAGCAACATTTTGATTTTAAAAGTCTCATCCTTCTTTTCAAATCCCTCCATTTCCTCCCTATCTCTGTAATCTCCTCCAGCCCCACAACCCCCCGAGATCTCTGCCCTCCTCCAACTTTGGCTTTTTGTTCATCCTCCATTTTAGTTGCCCCACCATCGGTGGCCGTGCCTTCAGCTGCCCGGGCCCCAAGCTCTAGAATTCCCTCTTTAAACCTCTCTCCTTCAATAACGTACTCCTTCCTAATGTTTTCTCTTTGGCTCAGTGTCAATTTGCATCTGATTGACACTTCAGTGAAGCACCTTGGGACGTTTTTAAGAACATAAGAAATAGGAGCAGGAGTTGGTCATTTTGCCCCTCGAGCCTGCTCCGCCATTCAATAAGATCATGGCTGATCTGATCTTGGCCTCAGCTCCACTTCCCTGCCAGCTCCCCATAACCCTTGACTCCCTTATCGTTCAAAAATCTGTCTAATATATATTAAATATATTCAATGACCCAGCCCCCACAGCTCTCTGGGGCAGAGAATTCCACAGATTTACAACCCTCCAAGAGAAGAAATTCCTCCTCATCTCTGTTTTAAATGGGCAACCCCTTATTCTGAAACTATGCCCCTAGTTCTAGATTCCCCCACGAGGGGACACATCCTCTCTGCATCTACTCTGTCCAGCCCCCTCAGTGTCTTATAAGTTTCAATAAGATCACCTCTCGTTCTTCTAAACTCCAATGAGTAGAGGCCCAACCTGCTCAACCTTTCTTCATAAGACAAACCCTTCATCTCCGGAATCAACCGAGTGAACCTTCTCTGAACTGCCTCCAATGCAAGTATATCCCTCCTTAAATACGGAGACCCAAACTGTACGCAGTACTCCAGGTGTGGCCTCACCAATACCCTGTACAGTTGTAGCAGGACTTCTCTGCTTTTATACTCTATCCCCCTTGCAATAAAGGCCAACATTCCATTTGCCTTCCATAAGAACATAAACATAAGAACATAAGAATTAGGAACAGGAGTAGGCCATCTAGCCCCTCGAGCCTGCTCCGCCATTCAACAAGATCATGGCTGATCTGGCCGTGGACTCAGCTCCACTTACCCACCCTCTCCCCGTAACCCTTAATTCCCTTATTGGTTAAAAATCTATCTATCTGTGACTTGAATACATTCAATGAGCTAGCATCAACTGCTTCCTTGGGCAGAGAATTCCACAGATTCACAACCCTCTGGGAGAAGAAATTCCTTCTCAACTCGGTTTTAAATTGGCTCCCCCCGTATTTTGAGGCTGTGCCCCCTAGTTCTAGTCTCCCTGACCAGTGGAAACAACCTCTCTGCCTCTATCTTGTCTATCCCTTTCATTATTTTAAATGTTTCTATAAGATCACCCCTCATCCTTCTGAACTCCAACGAGTAAAGACCCAGTCTACTCAATCTGATCACTTGCTGGACCTGCATACTAACTTTTTGTGTTTCATGCACGAGGACCCCCAGGTCCCGCTGTACCTGCAGCACTTTGTAATCTCTCCCCATTTAAATAACATTTTGCTTTTTTATTCTTCCTACCAAAGTGGATAAGCTCACATTTTCCCACATTATACTCCATCTGCCAACGATTTGACCGCTCACTGAGCCTGTCTCTATCCCTTTGCAGATTCTTGGGGCTGAATTTCCCGGTCCGTGGCGCTCGGGGCCCCGCCGGGAAGAGCCGCGCCGTGTGTGCAACGCCCCTGGTTACGACACCGCGCGCGGGTTTGGACTTTTGCCCGACCCGTCCGCCGGGAAGTGCGCCCGCAATAACCATAGCCGGCGGTGGCGAGGGAGGTAAAGTGCTCCGCAGGCTGAGCGAGTGTTTCTTCTTTTAATTTTGTTAGCGATTTGAGTTGCGGTGGCGTGGGCAAGGTTTTGGGAATGTTTTTATTTAAGGTCCCCCCCCCCCCCCCGCCAGGCATCTCTGGGAGCGCTCCCGGCCGACTCGTTAGCGAGTTTCCCATCCTTGTCCCACGACTCCCTTTGCGCTGCGCCCCCTGACTCAGGGCCCAGATGCCGAAACTTCCTTACAAAGCGCAAACCGTTCCCGGCCAGTAACTATCCCGCCCTGCCTCCATTTTTGCCCTGAAAACACAAAATCCTAAAACCCAGCCCTTTACGCCCTCCTCACAACTTGCTATCCCATCGATCTTGGCATCATCGGCAAATGTGGTGTTTGTGCGTTAAAGGTGCTATATAAATGCAAGTTGTTGTTGTGTCCTTTAGGCGTTGCCAGGAGCTGACTCCGGAGGCAGGGTGACACCCCTGTCAATGGGACCACCATCACCTGCAGCCCCACCCTTCCCGGACCCTCACAGCCGTAGTTGTTGTGTCACCAGCCTGTCCTCGCCGCACAGCACTGCCCCCCAGTCATCAAGATCCACAGCCCGGCCCTGGACACCGTGGACCATTTCCCATATCTCGGGAGCCTCTTATCAACAAAGGCAGACATCGACGACAAGATCCAGCACCGCCTCCAGTGCGCCAGCGCAGCCTTTGGCCGCCTGAGGAAAAGAGTGTTTGAAGACAAGGCCCTCAAATCTGCCACCAAGCTCATGGTCTACAGGGCTGTAGTAATACCCGCCCTCCTGTATAGCTCAGAGGTATGGACCATGTACAGTAGACACCTCAAGTCGCTGGAGAAATACCACCAGCGATGACTCCGCAAGATCCTGCAAATCCCCTGGGAGGACAGACGCGCCAACGTTAGCGTCCTCGACCAGGCCAACATCCCCAGCATCAAAACACTGACCACACTTGATCAGCTCCGCTGGGCAGGCCACATTGTTTGTCTGCGAGACACGAGACTCCCAAAGTAAACACTCTACTCGGAACTCCTTCACGGCAAACGAGCCAAAGGTGGGCAGAGGAAACATTACAAGGACACCCTCAAAGCCTCCCTGATAAAGTGCAACATCCCCACCGACACCTGGGAGTCCCTGGCCAAAGACCAGTCCGCCCTAAGTGGAGGAAGTGCATCCGGGAAGGCACTGAGCACCTCGAGTCTCGTCGCCGAGAGCATGCAGAAACCAAGCGCAGGCAGCGGAAGGAGCGTGCGGCAAACCAGTCCCACCCTCCCTTTCCCTCAACGACTATCTGTCCCACCTGTGACAGGGACTGTGGTTCCCGTATTGGACTGTTCAGCCATCTAAGGACTAATTTTTAGAGTGGAAGCAAGTCTTCCTCGATTCCGAGGGACTGCCTATGATGATGATGATGTGTGAGTCAAGGGTTGTTGCATGGTGAGTGTTTGTAGAAGGAGCACACATGAGCAGGATCTGACAAAGGGCTCGCTGCACCATTCAACGAGACCCGTCCCTATCTGCCGCAGCCGATCACGAGCGATATTCCTCGTGTCTCCAAACAAAGGCAGCGTCCTCTGCTCCTCTCAGGTTGAAAGTCTCTCAGTTAAAACTGGTATCTCGTGCAAACAGGACTTTAGCTGGTCGGAACCGCAGAAAGTTCACATAATAAAAGCTTGTTTGTATGCCGGCTCACCTCGTCCTTTGGACCCCACGCCCTGCGATTGGATGGAAAGCAACTGCTCGCCGGCTTGGAAGGGGTTGGAATTTACAAGCATCAACAATCACACCCGCACGCCACCTTTCAAGTGCCTGAGTCTCTCCATTTCCTCAAACCCTCAAATCATACAGAGAATCTACAGCACACAAACTGGCCATTCAGTCCAACTGGTCTATGCCAGTGTTTATACTCCACATCCCTCTCCATCTCACCCCATCACCAAATCCTTCTATTCCTGTCTCCCCCATGTGTTTATCCAGCTTCCCCTTAAATGCATCGATACTATTCACCTCAACCCCTCCCTGTGGCAGCGAGTTCCACATTCTCACCGCTCTCTGGGTAAAGAAGTTTCTCCTGAATTCCCCATTGGCTTTATTACTGACTATCTTATATTGATAGCGAAGTTGTGAGTTCACAGATGTTTCAAAGAAGGACCCAATGTTCCAGGTCCTGAACTCCAATTGAAGGGTGGAAGATGCCTGTGCGTGGATTTTTTTAACGTGGGGTGACCGTTGCACACCAGCCACCTCACGGGGCTTGACAGAGCGAGGTCTTGGTCCAGTGGCAAGGGTTGACCAGAACGACTGGAGACCTGTTCTGCTGCACACATAGCGCAGTGTGGGCTGGGCCCGTGCTGCCTCTGGGCCCTCGCCTCTCCTGGGCCCCGATCACGTCCCTCGACAATCTCTCGCCGCTCCTTCGCCCCGACCTCGCCGCTCCTGCTGTACCTGCTCGCGCTCCAATCACCGACCTGGATCTTGGTGACGTCACTCTTTGCTGCCGTCGCCCTCCTGCTCCAGCACGTGCCGCTCTTGGTGTGGTGCACCCACGCTGCATGGCCTACTCCGATGGTGCTCGCAGGCCGGGAGCTCGTGCAGACTGCTGGGCTAGGCTGCACCTTGTCAAGCCCCCTCATAATCGTATACGTTTCGATAAGATCACCTCTCATTCTTCTGAATTCCAACGTGTGGAGGCACAAACTACTCAACCTTTCCTCATAAGTCGACCCAGGTTATCTCCACCAGCCGGGTGGTACTGGTCCCAGGTCTCGTACTCAGATCTGTGCTGAGTATTTTGGGTTAATATTTCTGCTAAGAGGGCGAGTGAGGGAGCGGCGGGCGAACTCCTCGATGCATTCAGGCACTGCAGCAACTCTCCAAGATTACCTTAGCAGCCGCTGCCAAACCAGGAACCGTGCTGGGACTAGTGTCCTGGCGAATCGAATAACTAGGGCTGTAGAGAGGGCTTTAAGCTAAATAGTGGTGGGGGGGGGGGAATGATTCAGGTGAGGGGAAATTTAAAAGTCAAAGAGAAAGGAGAAGGCAATAGAGCTGGGTAACGATAGGAGTAATGATAACCAGAGCGTGTCAGGAAGGGACAGAGCGTATAAACATAAGAGGGCATCAGACAGTGGGGTCAAAGTAGGGGAAAATGGTAAAAAGACAAAATTAAAAGCTCGTTATCTGAATGCACGCAGCACTTGTAACAAGATAGATGAGTTGACAGCACAAATAGATACAAATGGGTATGATCTGATGGCCATTACAGAGACAGGGTTGCAAGGTGACCAAGGCTGGGAACTGAATATTCAGGGGTAGCTAGTAGCTACACTGTTGGACAGAATATAAATCAAAAAATATGGAGGCTTGTAAGAAAGGTATGGCGATTGAAATCTTCATATAATTTGGACCAACAAATTGGCAAAGGTAGCCTTGAGGAAGAGTTCACAGAGCATATCTGGGATTTCCTCGGAACCAACCAGGGAGCAGGTTATCTTGGATCTAGTACTGTGTAATGAGACAGCATTAATTCATGATCTCATAGTAAAGGATCCTCCAGGAAAGAGTGATCATAGCATGGTTGAATTTCAAATTCAGTTGGAGGGTGAGAAAGTTGGGTCTCAAACTAATGTCCTGAACTTAAATAATGGCAATTACAAAGGTATGAAGGCAGAGTTGGCTAAAGTGGACTGGGAAAATAGATTAAAGGTTAAAACGGTTGAAAAACATAACTCTCAGCAAAGATATATTACAGTGAGACTCTAAGAGAAGGATGAACCATCCGTGGCTAACTAAGGAAGTAAAGGATGGGATCAAATTGAAAACAAAGACATACAATGTTGCGAAGATTAGTGGGAGGCCGGAGGATTGGGAAATTTTTAGAAACTAACAAAGGACGACTAATAAAATAATAAAGAGAAAGAAGATGGATTATGAGAGTAAACTAGCAAGAAATATAAAAACAGACATATAAAAACATATAAAAAGGGAGAGAGTAGCTAAGATAACGTTGGTCCCTTAGTGGATGAGACTGGGGAATTAATAATGGGAAACGGGGAAATGGCAGAGATTTTGAACAAATATTTTGTATCAATTTTCACGTTGGAAGACACAAAAAGCCTCCCAATAATTGTAATCAAGGGACTATTGGGAGGAAGGACTTAAAACAATCACTATCACTAGAGACAAAACACTAGGCAAACTAATGGGACTAAAGGTGGACTAGTCCCCTGGGCCTGATGGCCTGCATCCTAGGATCTTAAAGAAGAGATAGTGGATGCATTGGTTATAATCTAGCAAAATTCCCTGAATTCTTGGGAGGTCCCAACAGATTGGAAAACCACAAATGTAATGCCCCTATTCAAGAAAGGAGGGAAACTGAAAGCAGGAAACTATAGACCAGTTAGCCTAACATCTGTCATTGGGAAAATGCTGGAGTCCATTATTACGGAAGTAGTAACAGGACATCTAGAAAATGATAACACAATCAAGCACAGTCAGCATGGTTTTATGAAAGGAGAATCATGTTTGACAAATTGGACAGAGTTCTTTGAGGATGTAAGGAGCAGGGTGGATGAAGGGGAACCATTAGATTTGTGGGGTGGAAATTCAGGTCCGCCCGAAACGGGTCACACCTACTGCTGTTGAAGTGTTTTTTGTGCTGCTGTGGATGAGGTGGACTCCTGCGCGAAATTCAGCTCCGTGGCAATTTTTTGGGAGCGGGCCAGAAGCCGGTCATAATGGGGATGGACATGTGGCGGTGAGCACTCGAGAGGGGCGGAAGTGGGGGTGGGGCCGAGTCTCTGCCACTGTCAGTCATCAGCCTGGCGCCGATGATATCATTACGTGTTTGCGTCACCACGTCTCTCCCCTTCGCTCAAAGGGGGAGGGCCTTCGCCATTTTAAAACCTGGGTGCAGTGAGCCACCAGGGAGGGTTTCGGCCGGGTCAGCGACCAGGCACCCAAGAGGGAGTGCCAGGGTGCCTGTTGGCGGCCCGGCCGAACCTGGGAGCGCAATTGTCGGCCCGCCCTGGCAGTCAGGCGATAATAAAAATGGCGGCCGCGGCAGTGCACCTTCGCCTTGAATAACCGCCGCACAGCCATGTCGCTCACACTGACCACACGGTGCACCGACAGGAAAAGCTGTCGGGGGGCACCGCGCGGCGGGAGAAAGATTTTTGCAAGTGAATTTCGGCGGAGGTGCGGGAGATCGGAGGTGCGCGCTTTGGATTCCGCACTTAGGATGGTCGGCAGCAGCGGGGCGGAAGTGCGGACCGCCGGAAAAATCACCGAGATTAATTTTGCTGGTGGCAGCCATTGGATTCCAAATCGACGGCCAGTCAACTCCGTTGGTTAGCCGCCACTTTCCGGCGGTAAGAGGTCTTTTTGGGAGGCTGAATTTCAGCCCAGTAGTGGTTTTCTGATGTTTTTGAAGATGTAACGAACAGGGTGGATAAGGGGGAACCAGTGGATGTGGTGTATTTGGATTTCCAGAAGGCATTCAATAAGGTGCCACATAAAAGGTTACTGCACAAGATAAAAGTTCACGGGGTTGGAGTAATACATCAGCATGGATAGAGGATTGGCTAACTAACAGAAAACAGAGAGTAGGGATAAATGGGTCATTTTCCGGTTGGCAAACAGGAACTAGTGGGGTGTCGCAGGGATCGGTGCTGGAGCCTCAACTATTTACAATCTATATTAATGACTTGGATGAAGGGACCGAGTGTAATGTAGCCAAGTTTGCTGCTGATACAAAGATGGGTGGGAAAGCAAGTTGTGAGGAGGACACAAAAAATCTGCAAAGGGATATAGACAGGTTCAGTGAGTAGGCAAAAATTTGGCAGGTGGAGTATAATGTGGGAAAATGTGAGGTTATCCATTTTGGTAGGAAGAATAAAAAAACAAATTATTATTTAAATATGGAGAGAGATTACAAAATGCTGCAGTACAGCGGGACCTGGGGGTCCTTGTGCATGAAACACAAAAGGTTAGTATGCAGGTACAGCAAGTGATCAGGAAGGTAAATGGAATGTTGGCCTTTATTGCAAGGGGGATAGAGTATAAAAGCAGGGAAGTCCTGCTACAACTGTACAGAGTATTGGTGAGGCCACACCTGGAGTACTGCGTACAGTTTTGGTCTCCGTATTTAAGGAGGGATATACTTGCATTGGAGGCAGCTCAGAGAAGGTTCACTCGGTTGATTCCTGAGATGAAGGGATTGTCTTATGAAGAAAGGTTGAGCAGGTTGGGCCTATATTCATTGGAGTTTAGAAGAATGAGAGGTGATCTTATTGAAATGTGTAAGATTCTGAGGGGGCTCGACAGGGTAGATGCAGAGAGGATGTTTCCCCTCGTGGAGGAATCTAGAACTAGGGGACATAGTTTCAGAATAAGGGGCCACCCATTTAAGATGGAGATGATTGTAAATAGTTGAGTCCCCAGCACTGATCCCTTCTCTCAGAGGGTCATGAATCTTTGGAATTCTCTGCCCCAGATAGCTGAAGAGGCTGGGTCATTGAAAATATTTAAGGTGAAGACAGACAGATTTTTGAATGATAAGGGAGTCGAGGATTTTGAGGAGCGGGCAGGGAAGTGGAGTTGAGGCCAAGATCTTATTGAATTGTGGAGCAGGCTCGAGGGGCCAAATGGCCGACTCCTGCTCCTATTTCTTATGTTCTTATGTTCTTATAAACCCGCGACCTCTCCCACCTAGTAGGACAAGGGCAGCAGGCTCATGGGAACACCACCACCTCCACATTCCCCTCCAAGTCTCACACCATCCTGACTTGGAAATATATCGGCCGTTCCTTCATCGTGGCTGGGTCAAAATCCTGGAACTCCCTCCCTAACAGCACTGTGGGAGCACCTTCACCACACGGACTGCAGCGGTTCAAGAAGGCGGCTCACCACCACCTTCTCAAGGGGTAATTAGGGACGGGCAATAAATGCTGGGCTTGCCAGCGATGCCAGCATCCAGTTAATGAATAATAAACAAAATGATATCATCGTGCGGCATACTTTCATGGTTTTCATGTGTTGTTGAAGCAATCGTGTGATTATACAAGCCAGCCTTTTCCTCCGAGTTTCTGTGTGAGTTACACCGGAGGAACAGGAGTAGCCCTCTGAGGAAATCCTGCGTGTAAAAGGTTTCAGTTCTCCAGCTTTATCGAACTCTACGAGAACGCTGTCTAACCAAACACAAACAACTGAGGCGCTAGATGCATTTTATTTCAAACACAGCGGAATTTACACCACACTCAAAACATGCGCAAACATTGAACACATATATCGTCTCGGAAAGCTGAAGGAGATTTCCCGCTAGGGAGTCGGGAGGCATTTTGATTCGCTGCCGTTTATCTGTGTCTTTTCTCTCAAAGGCTCGATCCCCTGGCCTGTGCTGATCTCAGATGTGGAGAGCAGTAGGAGCCTCGGAATTGGCTGCAGGTATCCATGGACAAGCAGGGGAGGGAAGAAAAACCAGACAGCCAGCATCTCCGCCCCCGATCGCCATCCATTAGGGACCGTGGCCCACGTGGGCGCGGGGTGATGTATGCACCTGTGAATATGCTCACAGGTTTGACAGCAAAGTAGTTGTAGAGTTATTGATGGCTCCCAGGCCGCCTGTAATTTCTGCGGTCTGCAGGAGTCTGTGTTCCATGTATATGCAGAGTGTACGAGGTTGCAGCCCCTCTTCCAATATTTGAAGGGGCTGCTCCTCAAATTCTGGCTGCACTTCAGTCCCACGCTCCTGACCTTTGGGCACCCTGTGCGGAGGGGAGCGGGCAGGTCGGAAGGCCTCCTCGTGGGACTGCCAAGGGGGCCATCAGCCGGTCCAGGCAGCGGGCGGTCGAGGGGGTCGTTCAGCCCGACTGCCTGCTTTTCTTCCGCGGTTACATCTGAGCCAGGGTGTCCCTGGAGGTCGAGCACACGATGTCCATCGGTACGCTCGCGGCCTTCCGCGATAGGTGGGCGCCGGAGGGAGTGCATCATTACCCCCGGCAACCAAATTTTAATTTGATTTTATATATTTTAAAGTTTAATTTGTTTTATTGCCGGGTTTTAGTGCCCCTCCCCTTTTAGCCAGGGGGGGGACATGTATAATTTGTGTTTCTAGTGCCCTCAAAAATATACAAGGGGACACTTGAAATGTTTTTGGAGTGTGCCCCCCGCCCCCGACCCTTTAATCAATGGCACTTGATTACCGATACAACTCAACATAGTTGTGGAGCTGTTGAGTTGGGAGTGGCTTAGCCAGGCACGTGATGTTCACAAGACTCAATAAAACTCCGGCCAGTTGGGTTTGGGGGATCCACGATGGGGCAGGTGGTTGTGAGCCTGGTGGATGAACTGGTAATGTGTCGTGTGATTGTTAACCTTTCGCTAATAAACCAACTAGTTCTTAATAGCAATGTGTTGCTATAAATTCTTAAGCAAGAGCCCATGAACCAAATACATTACAGGCTCCAGGGTTAAGCAGGCTGCTGGCAGACAGTCATTGTTTGCCGAAACCCTCATCAGTGCCTTTGTTACCTCAAAACTTGACTAATCCAACACACTCCTGACAGGAGTTGGCACTCCGTAAGCTCGAAGTCATCCAAAACTCGGCAGCCCGTGTCCTTACTCGCACCGAGTCCCACTCACTCATCACCCCCTGTGCTCGTTGCCCCGTGTCCTAACTCGCACCGAGTCCCGCTCACCCATCACCCCCTGTGCTCGTTGCCCCATGTCCTAACTCGCACCTAGTCCCCCTCACCCATTACCCCCTGTGCTCGCTGCCCCGTGTCCTAACTCGCACCAAGTCCCACTCACCCATCACCTCCTGTGTTCGCTGCCCCGTGTCCTAACTCACACCAAGTCCCGCTCACCCATCACCCCCTGTGCTCGCCGACCTACATTGGCTCCCAGTCCGGCAACGCCTCGATTTCAAAATTCTCATCCTTGTTTTCAAATTCCTCCATGGCCCTCGCCCCTCCCTATCTCTGTAATCTCCTCCAGCCCCACAACACCCCCGAGATATCTGCGCTCCTCAAATTCTGGTCTCTTGAGCCTCCCTGATTTCCATCGCTCCACCATTGGTGGCCGTGCCTTCAGCTGCCTGGGCCCCAAGCTCTGGAACTCCCTCCCTGAACCTCTCTGCCTCTCTCTACCTCTCTCTCTCCTCCTTTAAGGTGCTCCTTCAAACCTACCTCTCTGATCAAGCTTTTCATCTCCTGTCCTAATATCTCCTCATGTGGCGCGGTGACAAGTTGTGTTCGGTAATCGCTGCTGTGCAGTGCCTTGGGACGTTAAAGGCACGATATAAATGTGAGTTGTTGTTGTTGCTTTTGCCCAAGACGAATGTCTTCTCCCAGAGACAGGAGATCAAATTCCACCACGGCAGCTTCAGTTAACTAAATTAACCTGCAATTAAAAAGCTAATGTCGGTCATGGTGACCATGAAACCACCTGATTGCCATAAAAACCCAACTGCTTCACTAATTTCTTTTTTTAAGACCACTTTGCGATTCATTCTCAATTTATGTACAACTGTGCTTTAAATCCTCGATGGGTACAGCATCACACGAATCCTGTGCCCAATAGCCTTAGCGGGCAGGTTATTGCTGAACTTGGCACAAACCATGCCACTGTTTCCATGAGCACGAGGCACCTTACCCCAAATGACACGAGTCTAGTTTGGTTGACCACCTGGAGTGACAGCGTTGCCCTTTGCTTTGTAGACGTAGGCACATCTCTTGCTCAGGTTTCATCACAGCAATAAACCCCCTCAATCTTCAGGAGAGCAGTATGCTCCCTTTGCTTTCAAAGGTCTCATTTATAGCCAGCAAACACTGCTTCAACACCACAATCTTCCAGGCATTGCGAGAGCGCTCGGTGCAGTGGAATTGCCTGCCTGGGAATCCAAGATGGAACCTGCCGTCCTTACTGGATCTGGGCCGATATGTGACTCCAGACCCACAGCAATGTGGCTGACTCCTTAACTACCCTCTGGAATGGCCCAGCGAGACACTCAGTTGTATTAAACCACTACGACAAAGTCAGTACTGGAAGGGACTTTTTACACATGGACTGGGACGATTATACCTGGATTGAGCAGTTTTACATGGAATGGAATATTTAAACGTGGAATAGACTGTTTATACACAGAATGGAATACTTATACCTGAAATGAGATTTTTCTACATGGAATGTCTTGTTTATACACGGGGTGGAATATTTACACATGGATTGGAATATTTATTATTGGAATAAGAACATAAGAACATAAGAATTAGGAACAGGAGTAGGCCATCTGGCCCCTCGAGCCTGCTCCGCCATTCAACAAGATCATGGCTGATCTGGCCGTGGACTCAGCTCCACTTACCCGCCCTCTCCCCGTAACCCTTAATTCCCTTATTGGTTAAAAATATATGGGATGATTATACAAGGAATGGACTTTTTATACATGCAATGAGCTGTTCATACATGGAATGGAAAACTTTTACATGGACTATGTATATCACTGTTCCTTCACCGTCGCTGGGTCACAATCCTGGAACTCCCTCCCTAACAGCACTGTGGGAGCACCTTCACCACACGGACTGCAGCGGTTCAAGAAGGCGGCTCACCACCACCTTCTCAAGGGGCAGTTAGGGATGGGCAATGAATGCCGGCCTTGGCTAAGATCATGCATAACTGACCTGACAGGGGAGTAACCACCATAACCCCAAGGTGGTTCTCCCTGGATCAGGAAGGTATATGCTTGCTTTTTTGGAAATAGGAGGTGTGTGGGGGACCTGACCCATCCACCTCCATGGCACGAACCTGGTATTGCAGTACTTCCAGGAACGGTGCAGTGGCTCTAGGCCTTTTGGCTAAGAGCATTGGCGCAGAGTGATCCTTGAATGGCCCCAAGGTGACCTCTGGCGTTTGTGATTTGACAAAGAAATGGAACGATTGGCTACGAATTTCAAAAAAAAAATAAATGCCGGCCTTGCCAGCGACACCCACATCCTGTAAACGAAGAAATTATTAAAAGGAAGAAAGGACAGGGAGTGTCAACAAAGCGATGGTCGCATATTTCGCCTTCACACCAGCTATAGTGCAACAACAAACAGTGCGGAGGAAATCTGTTAAACGTTTAAGAATCGGGGAGCCAGCCCGCCATAATAAACATTTCTCACTGGCCGCCCCATCAGCTCTCAACCATCATCATCATAGGCAGCCCCTCGGAATCGAGGAAGACTTGCTTCCACTCTTAACATGAGTCCTTAGGTGGCTGAACAGTCCAATACGGTTACCACAGTCCCTGTCACAGGTGGGACAGACAGTGGTTGAGGGTAAGGGGAGGGTGGCACAGGTTTGCCGCACGCTCTTCCCGCTGCCTGCGCTTGTTTACTGCATGCTCTCGGCGATGAGACTCGAGGTGCTCAGCGCCCTCCCGGATGCACTTCCTCCACTTAGGGCGGTCTTTGGCCAGGGACTCCCAGGTGTCAGTGGGGATGTTGCACTTTATCAGGGAGGCTTTGAGGGTGTACCTTGTAACGTTTCCTCTGCCCACCTGGGACTCGCTTGCCGTGTAGGAGTTCCGAGTAGAGCGCTTGCTTTGGGAGTCTTGTGTCGGGCATGCGAACAATGTGGCCCGCCCAGCGGAGCTGATCGAGTGTGGTCAGTGCTTCAATGCTAGGGATGTTGACCACTGCCATTTGACCAGCCGTGAGCAGAACGCTCCTCATCTCTTTAACCAACGCACGTTGGATTTATTGCTGGAGGTTTCGTCACACGATCTCCCCCTCATCCTTGCACAGACTCAGCTTGTATTCCCTTGAGCATCGAAGATTAAGGGGTGGTCCAATTGTGGGGTTTAAGATGATTCAGATGAGGGCAGATAGGAAGACTTGAATTTATATAGCGCCTTTTATGACCACCGGATGTCTCAAAACGCTTTACGGAGAGAAAAGATTTAAAAAACGAAAAGCTAAAAGCAGGAGAAACTCACTGAAATACCCCCGCAACGAATAAAAGCTGAAAAAAAATAAATAAAACTCTGATGAATGAGGGACAACATTTTATTTAAAAAAAGATACCAGCCAACGTTACAGCCAAGGTTTGAGAATTGCACAAATTGTGAAATCTAATCCGTCCAAGTCACCATGGAGCAAACCCAACCATTTTCTAAGAAAGAAAGCACTTGCATTTATATAGTGCCTTTCACAACCGCAACACGTCCCAAAAGCGTTTCACAGCCAATGAATTACTTTTTGGAGTGTAGTCATTGTTGTAATGTGGGAAAGGCAGCAGCCAATTTACGCACAGCAAGCTCCCACACACAGCAATGTGATAATGACCCAGATAATCTGTTTTTTTTTGGTGATGTTGATTGAGGGATAAATATTGGCCCCAGGGCACTAGGGGAGAACTCCCCTGCACTTCTTCGAAATAGTGAAATGGGATCTTTTAGGTCCACCTGAGGGGGCACAGTCTATTATGATGTAAAATCTCACCATAAATAAATGCCAGAGATTACTGCAAATTACCACCCGTGCATTACAGCACTCGAATAAAAGGCACTGGAAGGTGTGAAGATGCCAATTTCTGAGTGAATCTGGGTAGTGACAAGCCACAAACTCTAGTTATAGTACCGTGTCTGATGCACACTCTAACACAGAGCAATGTCCATTCAACAAGTAAATAGTGCATTGAGAATTCCTGAGATGAAGGGGTTGCCTTATGAGGAAAGGTTGAGCAGGTTGGGCCTGTACTCATTGCAGTTTAGAAGAATGAGAGGTGATCTTATTGAAACATATAAGATTCTGAGGGGGCTTGATAGGGTAGATGCAGAGAGAATGTTTCTCCTCGTGGGGGAATCTAGAACGAGGGGCAAAGTTTCAGAATAAGGGGTCGCCCATTTAAAACAGAGATGAGGAGGAATTTCTTCTCTCAGAGGGTCGTGAATCTTTGGAATTCTCTGCCCCAGAGAACTGTGGAGGCTGGGTTATTGAATATATTTAAGGTGGAGATAGACAGATTTATGAACGATCAGGGAGTCAAGGGTTATGGGGAGCGGGCAGGGAAGTGGAGTTGAGGCCAAGATCAGATCAGCCACAATCTTATTAAATGGCGGAGCAGGCTCGAGGAGCTGAATGGCTGACTCCTGCTCCTATTTCTCATGTTCTTAAGTAATGGAATGCCTGAACTGTGCTTGTTTAAAGATACAAGGCATTCTCAATAACACAGCAGAAAAAAATTAACTTAACCTCCTTTATTTTTTAATACAAAACCATTGCAAACCACATGACCTCTGCATCACTGATCAGAACAATTAAGGTTCATTTTGCCTGACAGATAACCCCTATCAGCCTGATGTAGAAACATAGATCTATTTAACCTTTCGCGAGCGGGGAAACAATATTATCTGAGCTCATCGTGACAGAGCGACCTGCCACTGTTGCCATAGCAACTGTTGCTGTTGTTGGGGCGTGATTTGGACAGGTTTCTGTGTCAGTGAGACTCGCAATGCACCCAGCTGACCACTTGCGGCCTAGTTTATTCTCCCCCACTGCCCTCAGTGCTCCTGCTCCCTCAGGGGCCTCTCTGGGCCTTTATCCAAATACAATGCCGTTGTGGGATGTTAGTAAAGAAATAAAGAGCTTGCATTTATATAGCACCGTTCACAACCTCACGACTTCCCAAAGTGCTTTACAGCCAGTGAAGTACTTTTGCAATTAGGTCACTGTTGTACCGTAGGAAACGCGGCAGCCAATTTGCACACAGCAAGCTCCCACAAACAGCAATAATATAAATAGCTAGGTAATGTTTTTTTTAATGATGTTTTAGTGATAAGTATTGGTCCAGAAGACTGGGGACAACTCCCCTATTCTTCTTCGAAATTTTGCAGTGGGATCTTTTACGTTCATCCGAGAGAGCAGACGGGGGCCTCGATTTAACGTCTCATCTGAAAGCTGCCACCTGCGACAGTGCAGCATTCCCTCAGTACTGACCCTCCGACAGTGCGGTGCTCCCTCAGCACTGCCCTTCTGACAGTGCAGCACTCCCTCAGTACTGCCCCTCCGACAGTGCTGCACTCCCTCAGTACTGCCCCTCCGACAGTGCAGCACTCCCTCAGCACTGCCCTTCCGACATTGCAGCGTTCCCTCAGTACTGCTCCTCCGACAGTGCAGCGCTCCCTCAGCACTGCCCCTCCGACATTGCAGCGTTCCCTCAGTACTGCCCCTCCGACAGTGCAGCGCTTCCACAGTACGTGCTCAAGTTTCTGGAGTGGGACTTGAACCCACAACCTTCTGATTCAGAGGTGAGAATGCTACCCACTTAGAGAAATGGAGGGAACAAAGTTGCATTTCCATAGCGCCTTTCACCTCCTCAGGACGTCCCAAAGCGCTTTACAGTGAATTAAGTGTACTTTTGAAGTGTAGTCACTGTTGTGATGTGGGAAACATGACTGAGCCAGAGATGAAGGGTTGTCTTATGAGGAAAGGTTGAGCAGGTTGGGCCTAGACTCATTACAGTTTCGAAGAATGAGAGGTGATCTTATTGAAACGTATAAGATTCTGAGGGGCATAGATAGGTGCAGAGAGGATGTTTCCCCATGTGGGGGAATCTAGAACTAGGAGACATAGTCTTAGAATAAGCATCGTCCATTTAAAGCTGAGATGAGGAGGAATTTCTTCTCTCAGAGGGTCGTGAATCTGTGGAATTCTCTGCCCCAGAGAGCTGTGGAGGCTGGGTCATTGAATATATTTAAGGTGGAGATAGACAGATTTTTGAACGATAAGGGAGTTGAGGGATATGGGGAGCCGGCAGGGAAGTTGAGCTGAGTCCAAGATCTGATCAGCCATGATCTTATTGAATGGCGGAGCAGGCTCGGGGAGCCAAATGGCCGACTCCTGCTCCTATTTCTTATGTTCTTATGGTTCTGGGAGCTAGCTACAGGTCCCTTGCCCTTTGCTGAAGGAAATGTCTTTAGGAGGCAAAGTTGGGACTACATCTGTGGAACAAGTTAGAAGACCCAAGTGAAACATCTGGGACCGACAGGCAGGTTCAATGATGGCGGGGAAACTAACAACTGGCTACAGCTGTCTGTTAGAGACCCAGACCTCACTGTGTGGAGACACCAGAACCAAGAGGCTATAACTATCAGTGACGATTGAGCAGGCTTGATAGGGTTCGATAGGGTAGACATCGAGGAAAAATTTACACCTGTGAGGGAGATCATATATGAGACAGTCACCATTAAACCGGGAATTCAGGAGCAACTTCTTTACCCAGAGAGGGGTGAGAATGTGGAACTCGCTGCCACAGGGAAGGGGTTGAGGCGAATAGTATCGATGCATTTAAGGGGAAGCTGGATAAACACATGAGGGAGAGAGGAATAGAAGGATATGGTGATGGGGTGAGATGGAGAGGGGTGGGAGGGGGCTGGTGTGGTGCATAAATGCCAATATCGACCTTTCGAATAAGGGGCCGCCCATTTAAAATGGAAATGAGGAGGAATTTCATCTCTCAGAGGTTGATGAATCTTTGGAACTCTACCCCAGAGAGCTGTGGAGGCTGGGTCATTGAATATATTTAAGGTGGAGATAGACAGATTTTTGAATGGTAAGGGAGTCGAGGGTTATGGGGAACGAGCAGGGAAGTGGAGTTAAGGCCGGTATCAGATCATCCATGATCTTATTGAATGGCGGAGTAGGCTCGAGGAGCCAAATGGCCGACTCCTGCTCCTATTTCTTATGTTCTGTTCTTATGACCTGTTGGGCCAAATGGCCTGCTTCAGTGCTCCATATTCTATGTAATTCTCTGTAAGAATCGCAGACCCATGTCTCATCACTGTATAAAGCATCATTCCTGAGAAAGACATTGGTTGGTACAGTGGCTGAGTAAATCATACTGTAGAGTTGGACAATGGTTCCAGGTTACTCTTCTGGCTTGGGAAAACTTATGTGGAGTTGGGTCCCAGCTCGGCCATGATAATAATCCACTTCCCCCAAGAGTTTGTTGCTGTGAGACAAGGTGCGTCACCTCTCCCCTTCCAAAAATATTGGTTGAAGGCAGTGATCCCATAGTGTGACAATCCCTAATCTGAATCTAGGGCCTGAGGGAGCAGGAAGAGTCAGATATTTACACTCGTCCTATCTATGTCATCTGCTGAAATCCTCAATTATGATTTTGTTATCTCCAGACCCGAATATTCCAACACTCTCCTGGCCAGCCTTCCATCTTCCACCCACCTTGAACTTCCAAAACTCTACTGCCCGTAACCTAACTTGCAGCTACATTGGAACCTGGTCCGTCAACAACCTCGAATGTTAAATTTTCATCCTCGTGTTCAAATCCCTCCATGACCTTCGCCCCTCCCTATCTCTATAACCTCCTTCAGCCCCATAATCCCCCGAGATCTCTGCGCTCTTCCAATTCTGCCCTCTTGCGCATCCCCACTGATTATAATTGCTCCACCATCAGCGGCCGTGACTACCGCAGAGAGTTGTTGAGGCCAGTTCATTGGATATATTAAAGAGGGAGTTAGATGTGGCCCTTCCGGCTAAAGGGATCAAGGGGTATGGAGAGAAAGCAGGAAAGGGGTACTAAAGTTGCATGATCAGCCATGATCTTATTGAATGGCGGTGCAGGCTCGAAGAGCCGAATGACCTACTCCTGCACCTATTTTCTATGTTTCTATGTTTCCATGCCTGGGCCTTAATCTCTGTAATTCCCTCCCTATACCTCTCCACCGCTCTCTTCTTTAAATCGCTACTTAAAAATCTACCTCTTTGACCAAGCTTTTGGCCACCTGTCCTAATATCTCTGTATGTGGCTCGGTGTTAAATTTTTCCTGTGAAGCTCCTGGGGACTGTTTTGCTACATTAAAGGCACTGTACAAATGCAAGTTGTTGTTGTACAACATCTAAATGGCTTCCATTCCAATTCCATAGAGATAGGACATCGCACAAGATATGTGAAATATTAGGATAGGAAAAACAAGGGGGGCTGAGGACTGTGTCTTGTCAAAGAACTCTTCTTGGAAGTCTAAAGTGAAAATGTGGTGATGATGTGGTATAATACACCCTTTTTCAATAATATATTCTTTCTTAAAAAATAAACAAGTCCCTCTAAGCACATGAATTATATTACAGTCTATCCTAAAACAAATTCAAAAGCGTTCACGACAGAAAGAGAGATGTTTGATGAAGCGTTCACGTCCCGCTTGGGACCAGACAGACATCTTTCTGAGCCCAGGGTTTCCAGAAAGATAAACTTCACGTCAAACGTCTGTATTGAGAGACAACTCCGCCATTTCCCCATTCAGTGGCCATGTCCCCGGGACCGTTATTGAGGTCTTTTGATGTATTGTCATCTGCGGAAAAGCCGAGGTCAGAGTTCGAACCTCGATTCCCAACTCCCTCCCTAACCCCCACCCCCCCCCCCCCACACCCCGCCGTCCCCCACCGCACTCCTCCACCCTCGCCGGTTTTTGAGGGAGGGGAAATAAAGAAGGCCCTCCCGAGTTTTAGTGACGTCATCTCCCGAAAAATAAAAATGGTCGCCTCTTCAGTTCAAGAACGGGTCTCTTCCTCGTCCCATCCGGGGCTCAGCCATTGATGATTGGAGTAGGCCCGTTGCCCAGGCGATACGGGGACATGGGTTGGGTTAGGGCAAGTATTCCTCTTTGATTGTCAGTGGCATGGACTGAGAGACCATGTTACTGCTGCTGCTGACCAGGCCAATGGAGGCGATGGCTCCGGGTGTTGTCGTGCTGGCTTGCTGTGACTGCTGCTGTACCTTCTTCTTGTTGATTTTTCTCTCCTTCGCCCGCCTGTTCTGGAACCAAATCTTCACCTGCAACAGAGCAAGAGAAAAGATAGCCCAGCCTTCAGCAAAACTCGAACGCATGCACCTGTGAGCATGCGCGACAACAACAAAATAGTTGAAGACCTGTTGAGTCTGGAGGAGTCCATGTTCCACGTGTATGTCGAGTGCGCGAGGTTGCAGCCCCTCTTCCAATATCTGAAGGGGCTGCTCCTCAAATTCTGGTTGCACTTCAGTCCCACACTCCTGATCTTTGGGCACCCTGTGCGGAGGGGAGCGGGCAGGTCGGAGGGCCTCCTCGAAGGACTGCTCCTGGGCCTGGACAAGGGGACCATCAGTCCGTCCAGGCAGCGGGCGGTCGAGGGGGTCGTTCAGCCCGACTGCCTGCCTCTCTTCCGCGGTTACATCCGAGACAGGGTGTCCCTGGAGATGGAGCACGCGGTGTCCACCGGTACGCTCGCGGCCTTCCGCGAGAGGTGGGCGCCGGAGGGACTGGAATGCGTCATCACCCCCGGTAACCAAATTTTAATTTGAATTACATGTCTAAAGTTTAATTTGTCTAAGTTTGTCGGTTTTGGTGCCCCTCCCGCCGTCCCTTTTAGCCAGGGAGCACTTGTATAATTTGTGTTTTTGGTGCCCTCAAAAAAAAACAAGGGCACACTTTAAAAGTTTTTGGAGTGTGCCTCTCCCCTTTAATCAGGGGTCACTTGATTACTGTGTCCACAAAAATAGTTGTAGAGCTGTTGAGTGGGAGTGGCTTAGCCAGTCATGTGATGTTCACAAGACTCAATAAAACCCCGACCAGTTGGGTTCGGGGGATTCCCCAATGAGCAGGTGGTCTAGTGGATGAACCGGTAATGTGTAGTGTGATTGTTAAACCTTTTGCTAATAAACCAACTAGTTCTCAATAGCAATGTGTTACTATGAATTCTTCAGCAAAGAACCCAACAAGCAGATACATTACAAAAACCTTCTCCACCACTCCAAGTTCAAATATCCCGACAAGATTTCTTCTTACTTTTTAATTTTGAACTGAAGATGAACAATGCAAGTGCAGGTACAGCATGGGTTAGGTACAGAGTAAAGCTCCCTCTACACTGCCCAATCAAACACTCCCAGGACAGGTACAGCACGGGATTAGATACAGAGTAAAGCTCCCTCTACACTGTCCCATCAAACACTCCCAGGGCAGGTACAGCACGGGTTAGATACAGAGTAAAGCTCCCTCTACACTGTCCCATCAAACACTCCCAGGGCAGGTACAGCACGGGATTAGATACAGAGTAAAGCTCCCTCTACACTGTCCCATCAAACACTCCCAGGGCAGGTACAGCACGGGTTAGATACAGAGTAAAGCTCCCTCTACACTATCCCATCAAACACTCTCAGGGCAGGTACAGCACGGGGTTAGATACAGAGTAAAGCTCCCTCTACACTGTCCCATCAAACACTCCCAGGGCAGGTACAGCACGGGATTAGATACAGAGTAAAGCTCCCTCTACACTGTCCCATCAAACACTCCCAGGGCAGGTACAGCACGGGTTAGATACAGAGTAAAGCTCCCTCTACACTATCCCATCAAACACTCTCAGGGCAGGTACAGCACGGGGTTAGATACAGAGTAAAGCTCCCTCTACACTGTCCCATCAAACACTCCCAGGGCAGGTACAGCACGGGGTTAGATACAGAGTAAAGCTCCCTCTACACTGTCCCATCAAACATTCCCAGGGCAGGTGCAGCACGGGATTAGATGCAGAGTAAAGCTCCCTCTACACTGTCCCATCAAACACTCCCAGGGCAGGTACAGCACGGGGTTAGATACAGAGTAAAGCTCCCTCTACACTGTCCCATCAAACACTCCCAGGGCAGGTACAGCACGGGATTAGATGCAGAGTAAAACTCCCTCTACACTGTCCCATCAAACACTCCCAGGGCAGGTACAGCACGGGATTAGATGCAGAGTAAAGCTCCCTCTACACTGTCCCATCAAACACTCCCAGGGCAGGTACAGCACGGGATTAGATGCAGAGTAAAACTCCCTCTACACTGTCCCTTCACACACTCCCAGGGCAGGTACAGCACGGGATTAGATGCAGAGTAAAGCTCCCTCTACACTGCCCCATCAAACACTCCCAGGGCAGGTACAGCGCGGGTTAGATACAGAGTAAAGCTCCCTCTACACTGTCCCATCAAACACTCCCAGGGCAGGTGCAGCACGGGATTAGATGCAGAGTAAAGCTCCCTCTACACTGTCCCATCAAACACTCCCAGGGCAAGTACAGGGGGTGAGATACAGAGTAAAGCTCCCTCTACACTGCCCCATCAAACACTCCCAGGGCAGGTACAGCACAGGGTTAGATACAGAGTAAAGCTCCCTCTACACTGTCCCATCAAACACTCCCAGGGCAGGTACAGCACGGGGTTAGATACAGAGTAAAGCTCCTTCTACACAGTCCCATCAAACACTCCCAGGGCAGGTACAGCACGGGGTTAGATACAGAGTAAAGCTCCTTCTACACTGTCCCATCAAACACTCCCAGGGCAGGTACTGCACGGGGTTAGATACAGAGTAAAGCTCCCTCTACACTGTCCCATCAAACACTCCCAGGACAGGTACAGCACGGGATTAGATGCAGAGTAAAGCTCCCTCTACACTGTCCCATCAAACACTCCCAGGGCAGGTACAGCACAGGGTTAGATACAGAGTAAAGCTCCCTCTACACTGTCCCATCAAACACTCCCAGGGCAGGTACAGCACAGGGTTAGATACAGAGTAAAGCTCCCTCTACACTGTCCCATCAAACAGCCAATGTTCAGACACACACACACGGACATACACAAACACACAAACACGCATGGATACATGTACACATACACACGGACAAAGATATGGACATACATGGACATGCACGGATACACACACACACACACACTCACACACACCAGGGACAGTGATAAGGAGCAGGTCCCTTGACTGATTTTTGACCACGCTGACTGTGCAAGTGAGGCCACTTCCCGCATCGGCTCAACACAGATTGGGGATCGATCTTGTGAACTTCCTGACCTCTCTGGCTCAGCAAATCACCAAGCAGTGACCCGCTGGCGATAGGTTACCTCAAGGCACAAGTCAGGAGTGTGATGGAACACTCCCCACTTGCCTGGATGAGTGCAGCTCCAACAACACCCAAAAAGCTCGACACCATCCAGGACAAAGCAGCCGCTTGATCAGCACCCCATCCACCACCCTCAACATTCACTCCCTCCACCACCGGCGCCCCCTGGCTGTAGTGTGTACCATCTACAAGACGCACTGCAGCAACTCGCCAAGGCTTCTTCGGCAGCACCTCCCAAACCCACGACCTCTACCACCTAGAAGGACAAGGGCAGCAGGTGCATGGGAACACCACCACCTCCACGTTCCCCTCCCAGTCACACACCATCCCGACTGGGAAATATATCGGCCGTTCCTTCACCGTCGATGGGTCACAATCCTGGAACTCCCTCCCTAACAGCACTGTGGGAGCACCTTCACCACACGGACTGCAGCGGTTCAAGAACATAAGGACATAAGAAATAGGAGCAGGAGTAGGCCATACGGCCCCTCGAGCCTACTCCGCCATTTAATACGATCAATGTCCCAGCCTCCGCAGCTCTCTGAGGCAGCGAATTCCACAGATTTACAACCCACTGAGAGAAGAAATTCCTCCTCATCTCAGTTTTAAATGGGCGGCCCCTTATTCTCAGATTATGCCCCCTAGTTCTAGTCTCCCCTATCAGCGGCTCACCACCACCTTCTCAAGGAGCAGTTAGGGATGGGCAGTAAATGCCGGCCTTGCCAGCGATGCAAACAATCCCCTGGATAAATAAAGGAACAGTCAAAGTCGGTCTGCACTCACACGTATCTGAGACACACTCACCTGTCGCTCAGACAATCCCAACGAAAGGGCCAACTCCGATTTCCTGCGGATAGTAATGTACCTGCTGTAGTGGAATTCCTTCTCTAACTCCAGCCGTTGGTGGTCGGTGTACACCACACGATACTTGTCTTTCGTTCTGGTTTTGCCTGCCAATGGGACAGCAAGAAGAAATTGGATTTATTAAATGAGGCAAGCTTGAAGACGTTCGACAATCTCCGCCTTACAACCGGTTGAACATGTCCAAGGCCAATGCTGTCCCAGACAGAGCAGTAGTGATACCCGCCCTCCTGTATGGCACAGAGATGTGGACCATATACGGCAGGGACCTCAAAGCACTGGAGAAATACCACCAACGCTGCCTCTGCAAGATCCTGCAAATCCATTGGCAGGATAGGCGCACCAATGTCAGTGTTCTCGCTCAGGACAACATCCCCAGCATCGAAGCACTGACCACACTCGATCAGCTCCGATGGACGGGTCACATTGTCCGCAAGCCCGACACTAGACTCCCGAACAAGCGCTCTACTCGGAACTCCGACACGGCAGGCGAGGCCTAGGCGGGCAGGGAAAACGCTTCAAGGACACCCTCAAAGCCTCCTTGAAAATATGTAACATCCCCACCGACTCTCGGGAATCCCTGGCCCAAGGCCGGCTCAAAGTGGAGGAGAAGCATCCGAGAAGGCGCCAAACACCTCGAATCTCTTCGCCGGGAGCACGCGGAAACCAAGCGCAAACAGCGGAAGGAGCGCACGACAACCCAAGCCCCCCCCCGCCCACCCGTCCCTCCCACCACCGTCTGCCCCGCCTGTGACAGAGACTGTAGGTCCCACATTGGTCTCATCAGTCACCTGAGAACGATGTTAGTGTGGAAGCAAGTCATCCTCGACTCCGAGGGACTGCCTGAGAGAAGAGATACATCAGTCACCAGCCACATGCGGTGAATTGGGCGTCCAGACGTGGCTAAGTGCATTCAGGAACAGGAGGAAGCCATTCAACCACTTGAGCTTGTTACGCCATTCCGTGAGTCCAGGGCTGATCTGCATCTCAATCCCATCTACCCGCCTTGGTTCCATAACCCTTAATACACTAACCCAACAAATTTCCGATTCATAAATAAAATAATGAGTAATGGACTCCGTCGTTGATCATGTGATCTCAGTCATAGAATCACAGAACGGTTACAGCACAGAAGGAGGCCATTCGGCCCGTCGAGCCCGTGCCGGCTCTCTGTAAGAGCACCTCAGCCAGTCCCACTCCCCCCACCCTTTCCCCATAGCCCTGCAATTTTTGTTCCTTCAGGTACTTATCCAACACCCTTTTGAAAGCCACGATGGAGTCTGCCTCCACCACCCTCTCAGGCCGTGCATTCCAGATCCTAACCACTCGCTGCGTAAAAAGTTTTCCTCATGTCGCCTTTGGTTCTTCTGCCAATCGCCTTAAATCCGTGTCCTCTGGTTCTCCACCCTTCCACAGTTTCTCCAATGGGAACAGTTTCTCTCTCGATCTACTCTGTCCAGATCCCTCATGATTTTGAACACCTCGATCAAATCTCCTCTCAATTTTCTCTGCTCCAAGGAGAACAACCCCAGCTTCTCCAGTCTATCCACGTCACTGAAGTCCCTCATCCCTGGAACCACTCTCGTAAATCTTTTCAGCACCCTCTCTCTAAGGCCTTCACATCCTTCCTAAAGTGCTGTGTCCAGAATTGGACACAATACTCCAGTTGAGGTCGAACCAGTGTTTTATACAGGTTCATCATAACTCCCTTGCTTTTGCACTCTATGCCTCTATTTATGAAGCCCAGCATCCCGTAAGCTTTTTTAACCATTGCCCTGCCATTTTCAACGATTTGTGCCCATATACCCCAAGGTCTCTCTGTTCATGCAACCCCTCTAGGGATTGTACCCTTTAGTTTATATTGCCTCTCCTCATTCTTGCTACGAAAATGTATCACTTAGAAATTCTCTGCGTTAAACTTTATCTGGCACGTGTCCGCCCATCCCACCAGCCTGTCTATGTCCTCCTGAAGCCTATCACTATCCTCCTCATTGTTCACTATACTTCCAGGTTTTGTGTCATCTGCAAATTTTGAAATTGTGCCCCGTACACCCACATCCAAGTCAGATGGATGAACTTCAGCAAGTGTACATCCCTGTCTGGAGTAAAAATAAAACAGGGAAGGTGGCTCAACCGTGGCTAACAAGGGAAATTAAGGATAGTGTTAAATCCAAGGAAGAGGCATATAAATTGGCCAGAAAAAGCAACAAACCTGAGGACTGGGAGAAATTTAGAATTCAACAGAGGAGGACAAAGGGTTTAATTAGGAGGGGGAAAATAAAGTACAAGAGGAAGCTTGCAGGGAACGTAAAAACTGACTGCAAAAGCTTCTATAAATATGTGAAGAGAAAAAGATTAGCGAAGACAAACGTAGGTCCCTTGCAGTCGGATTCAGGTGAATTTATAATGGGGAACAAAGAAATGGAAGACCAATTGAACAAATAGTTTGGTTCTGTCTTCACGAAAGAAGATCCAAATAACCTTCCGGATGTACTAGGGGACCGAGGGTCTAGTGAGAAGGAGGAACGGAAGAAATTCTTATTAAGCGGGAAATTGTGTTAGGGAAACTGATGGGATTGAAGGCCGATAAATCCCCAGGGCCTGATAGTCTGCATCCCAGAGTACTTAAGGAAATGGCCCTAGAAATAGTGGATGCATTGGTGATCATTTTCCAACAGTCTATCAACTCTGGATCAGTTCCTATGGACTGGAGGGTAGCTAATGCAACACCACTTTTTAAAAAAGGAGGGAGAGAGAAAGCGGATAATTATAGACCGGTTAGCCTGACATCAGTAGTGGGGAAAATGTTGGAATCAATCATTAAGGATGAAATAGCAGCACATTTGGAAAGCAGTAACAGGATCGGACCAAGTCAGCATGGATTTATGAAAGGGAATTCACGCTTTACCAATCTTCTGGAATTTTTTGAGGATGTAACTAACAGAGTGGACAAGGGAGAACCAATGGATGTGGTGTATTTGGACTTTCAAAAGGTTTTTGACAAGGTCCCGCACAAGAGATTGGTGTGCAAAATTAAAGCACGTGGTACCGGGGGTAATATACTGACGTGGATAGAGAACTGGTTGGCAGACAGGAAGCAGAGAGTCGGGATAAATGGGTCTTTTTCAGAATGACAGGCAGTGACTAGTGGAGTGCCGCAGGGCTCAGTGCTGGGACCCCAGCTATTTACAATATACATTAACGATTTAGATGAAGGAATTGAGTGTAATATCTCCAAGTTTGCGGATGACACTAAACTGGGTGGCGGTGTGAGCTGTGAGGAGGACGTTAAGAGGCTGCAGGGTGACTTGGACAGGTTAGGTGAGTGGGCAAATGCATGGCAGATGCAGTATAATGTGGATAAATGTGAGGTAATCCACTTTGGGGGCAAAAACACGAAGGCAGAATATTATCTGAATGGCGGCAGATTAGGAAAAGGGGAGGTGCAATGAGACCTGGGTGTCATGGTTCATCAGTCGCTGAAAGTGGGCATGCAGGTACAGCAGGCGGTGAAGAAGGCAAATGGTATGTTGACCTTCATAGCTAGGGGATTTGACTATAGGAGCAGGGAGGTCTTACTGCAGTTGTACAGGGCCTTAGTGAGGCCTCACCTGGAATATTGTGTTCAGTTTTGGTCTCCAATCTGAGGAAGGACATTCTTGCTATTGAGCGAGTGCAGCGAAGGTTCACCAGACTGATTCCCAGGGATGGCTGGACTGTCATATGAGGAGAGACTGGATCAACTGGGCCTTTATTCACTGGAGTTTAGAAGGATGAGAGGGGATCTTATAGAAACGTATAAGATTCTGACGGGACTGGACAGGTTAGATGCGGGAAGAATGTTCCCGATGTTGGGGAAGTTCAGAACCAGGGGACATAGTCTTAGGATAAGGGGTAGGCCATTTAGGACTGAGATGAGGAGGAACTTCTTCACTCAGAGAGTTGTTAACCTGTGGAATTCCCTGCTGCAGAGAGTTGTTGATGCCAGTTCATTGGATATATTCAAGAGGGAGTTAGATATGGCCCTTACGGCTAAGAGGATCAAGGGGTATGGAGAGAAAGCAGGAAAGGGGTACTGAGGTGAATGATCAGCCATGATCTTATTGAATGGTGGTGCAGGCTCGAAGGGCCGAATGGCCTACTCCTGCAGCTATTTTCTATGTTTCTATTAATATATAGAAGGAATTTCTTCTCCCAGAGGGTTGTGAATCTGTGGAATTCTCTGCCCAAGGAAGCAGTTGAGGCTAGCTCATTGAATGTATTCAAATCACAGATAGATAGATTTTTAACCAATAAGGGAATTAAGGGTTACGGAGAGCGGGCGGGTAAGTGGAGCTGAGTCCACGGCCAGATCAGCCATGATCTTGTTGAATGGCGGAGCAGGCCCGAGGGGCTAGATGGCCTACTCCTGTTCCTAATTCTTATCACGGAAAGCAGTGGTCCCAGTACCGACCCCTGGGGAACACCACTGTATACCTTCCTCCAGTCCAAAAAACAACCGTGCCTATTATGTGTAACTTTGTCGAATGCCCTTTGGAAATCCATGTACACCACATCAACCGCATCGCCCTCATTGGCCCTCTCTGTTACCTCATCAAAAGACTCAAACAAGTCCGAAAAACAGCTGTTCACTACTACTCTCTATTTTCTGTCACTTGGCCACTTTTGTATCCAAGCTGCCACTGCCCCTTTCATTCCACTCTCTGAGTGAAGAAGAATATCTTCTAGCCGTAGAATATCTTCTCCTGTCACTGGTCTTCCCAAGGCCGCGCGAGTGAACTTTACCCTTTGGTCGTTGTGGCTCCTTTACTTCCCTGCTTACTGAATGGCGGCAGATGTTTAAGTAAATATACACGTGATGTGAAGGAGATTTAAGCGTATTATGTGAGTGTGTGTGAGGCCTCTTCGACTAAAATTATGCATTCCTCTTCAGCAATTTCTATTGGACAACACCCACCTAAAAAAGGAAGAATTATATTTCTCTAACACATTTTACTGCCAATGAAGTACTTTTGAAGTGTGGCCACTGTTGTAATGCGGGAAACGCGGCAGCCAATTTGCTCACAGCAAGCTCCCACACACAGCAACGTGATAATGACGAGATAAACGTATTTTCATGATGTTGGTTGAGGGATAAATATTGGCCCCGGGGAGAACTCTCCTGCTCTTCTTTGAAATAGTGCCGTTGGGACCTTTTACATCCACCCGAGAGAGCAGACGGGGGCCCTCGTTACATTTTTTATCGTGGGGATGTGAGCATCGCTGGTAAAGTCGGCATTTATTAACCATCCCTAATTGCCCTGAGAAGGTGGGCCTCCTTATCAAACTCCTGGAGGTGGTTTGATACAAACTGAGTGGCTTGCTTGGTCAGTTCAGAGGGCAGGTAAGAGTCAATCACATTGGTGTGGGATTGGAGTCACCTATAGGCCCAGAGCGGGTAAGGATGGCAGGTTTCCTTCTCTAAAGGGACATGAGTGAACCAGATGTGGTTTTTACGACAATCTGGTAGCTACATGGTCACTTTTTTTATAGATTTATTTTTAAATACAGCAGTCAAATTCTCAAACTATCGGGGTGGGATTTGAACTCACATTTCTCTGGATTTACAAGTCCAGCAACATATCCAGTACACTACCGCACCGCAGATATCATCCAACAGCCTTCAAAAGGGAATTGGATAATTACTTGAAGGAGAAAAAAATTGCAGGGTTATGGGGAAAGAGCTGGGGGAGTGGGACTGACTGGATTCCTCTTCGAATAGGGCTGGCACAGCTTCGATGAGACGAAAGGCCTCCTTCTGTGCTGTGCTATTCTACGATTCAATGAACAACCAGCATGACATAGCGCTCCCTCAGTACAGCACAGCAGTGTCAGCCCAGAGTATGGGCTGGATCTTGACTTGGTGAGAAGGAGAGAAAGAAACAAACAAACAAAGGCCCCAAGCTTCAACATGATTTTCTCCTGATTTTTAGGAGCAATTGGTGTAGAACGGAGTATCTTAGAAATCGGAATTCTCGCCATTTAGTTTGCTCCAGTTCTCGTCAGTTAGAACAGTTTCACTTTGGAACAGAATTTTATTTTCAAAAGGGGGCGTGTCCGGCCACTTACGCCTGTTTTCAAAGTTTCGCCAGTGAAAACTTACTCCAAACTAACTTAGAATGGAGGAAGTGAAGATTTTTGTACGCTCGAAAAAACCTTGTCTACACTTTAGAAAATCAGGCGTAGGTTACAAATCAGGCGTAGGGAATGGGGGGGGGGGTGTTTAAAGGGAAGTTTACAAACATTAAACACTTCAGTTTTACAAATAAAGAGCCATCATCAATAATAAATGATAAAAACATCAATAAATCAACCAATAAATCAATCAAAAAAAATTAATAAGAAACCGGGAGCCCTCCAACAGCATGCTGGGACGGCCCCTCGCCCGCTACCCTAGTGTGTCTCTGTCAGTGTCTCTATCTCTCTGTCTGTCTGTGTCTCTCATTCTCTGTCTGTCAGTGTCTGTGTTTCTGACAGCGAGGGGAGGGGGAGGAGGGGAGTAGAGGGAGAGAGGGGGGGAGCAGAGGGAGGGAAGGGGGAGGGATGGGGGAGAAGGGGGATGGATGGGGGAGAAGGGGGAGGAGAAGGGGGGGAAATGAGAAGGAGGGGAAAGGAGATGGGGGGGAAGGAGATGGGGGGGGAAAGGAGAAGGGGGAGGGAGGCTGAACGGGCCGGGCCCGAGACTTCGGGCAGGGCCCGTCCCCAGCACCAGATTTACAGGTAGGTGGCGTTGGGTCGGGTCGGGGGGAGCGCGGGTCAGGGGGTTGGTGGGAGGGAGGTCGGTTCGGTTCGGGTTTGGGGGAGGGAGGGAGAGGGAGGTCAGGTCGGGTCCAGTCCGGGGGGCGGGGGGGGGGGGGGAGCGGGAGTCGGGTCGATGTCGGTGTCGGAGTCGGAGTCGGGTCCGGTGCGGTCCGGGGACGGGAAGCGGGAGTCGAGTCGGGTCAGGAGGAAGCAGGAGCTGGCCGTGGGAGGAGCCTTATTCATGCAGCCCCAGTGAGGCCATTCGGCCAGGGCTAGGGGCTGCGTACTTCGGGCCCCTCCCACACAGTTTTGGGCGCCTGGAGCTACTGCACATGCGCGCCCACTGTAGCGTGCATGTGCAGAGGTCCCGGCACTGTTTTCAGCGCAGGGACCTAGCTCCGCCCCCTACAGCTCATGCTGTGCCGCGCCAAGCTTCAAACAACCTGCAGGGAGCTGGAGAATCTGGAAGTTTTTTTTAGGCGCACTTTGTGGCGCGAAAAACGGGCGTCCAGGTTGGGACTGCGCGTTCTAGGCGCGGCTCGAAACTTGGGCCCAAAGAAAGGAAGAGAGAAAGAAAGAGAGAAAGAAAAAGAGAGAGAGAAAGGAAGAGAGAAAGAAAGACTTGCATTTTTATAGCGCCTTTCACGACCACCGGATGTCTCAAAGCACTTTACAGCCAATGAAGTACTTTTGGATTGTAGTCACTGTTGCAATGTTGGAAACGCGACAGCTAATTTACGCACAGCAAGCTCCCACAAACAGCAATGTGATAATGACCACATAATCTGTTTTAGTGATGTTGATTGAGGGATAAATATTGGCCCCAGGACACCGGGGATAACTCCCCTGCTCTTATTCGAAATAGTGGCCATGGGATCTTTTACATCCACCTGAGAGAGCAGACGGGGCCTCGGTTTAACGCCTCATCCGAAAGTCGGCCCAAGATAACGTGAAATGGGTGACAGGGAGCCAGCACGGGAAAGGCATGGTATTTTCTGTTTGTTGTTGTTGAAAGGAATACAAAAATAAATCGGTTTGATGCTTGGTTGCAAGTGGTGAGGGCGGAGGGGGCGGAATAGCATCCAACCAGCTCAGCGACCAGAGGAAAGTATGTCGGTTAGCGAGAGCCAAGCCACAGGCAACCAGCCTGAGTCACTGCTCAGTGAGGCAGCACGTTGTCTCGAATAGAAGAGAATCAATCGAAATTTACAGCACAGAAGGAGGCCATTCGGCCCATCGTTGATGTAAGACAGTTCTAGTATCGGATTTGTGCAAAGCGCTCAATGACACCTCTAAACACCTGCGTCAGCTGTGGCTCAGTGGGTGGCACTCTCTCGGTGGGAGGGGCTAGGAGCGAGCACCATCTGGGTGGGAGGGGCTAAGAGTGAGCACTCTCTGGGTGGGAGGGGTTAGGAGTGAGCACTCTCTGGGTGGGAGGGGCCAGGAGTGAGCAGTCTCTGGGTGGGAGGGGCTAGGAATGAACACTCTCTGGGTGGGAGGGGCTTAGAGTGAGCACTCTCTGTGTGGGAGGGGCTTGGAGTGAGCACTCTCTAGGTGGGAGGGGCTAGGAGTGAACACTCTCTGGATGGGAGGGACTAGGAGTGAACACTCTCTGGGTGGGAGGAGCTAGGAGTGAACAATCTCTAGGTGGGAGGGGCTAGGAGTGAACACTCTCTGGGTGGGAGGGGCCAGGAGTGAACACTCTCTGGATGGGAGGGGCTAGGAGTGAACACTCTCTGGGTGGGAGGGGCTTGGAGTGAGCACTCTCTGGGTGGGAGGGGCCAGGAGTGAGCAGTCTCTGGGTGGGAGGGGCTAGGAATGAACACTCTCTGGGTGGGAGGGGCTTAGAGTGAGCACTCTCTGTGTGGGAGGGGCTTGGAGTGAGCACTCTCTAGGTGGGAGGGGCTAGGAGTGAACACTCTCTGGATGGGAGGGACTAGGAGTGAACACTCTCTGGGTGGGAGGAGCTAGGAGTGAACAATCTCTAGGTGGGAGGGGCTAGGAGTGAACACTCTCTGGGTGGGAGGGGCCAGGAGTGAACACTCTCTGGATGGGAGGGGCTAGGAGTGAACACTCTCTGGGTGGGAGGGGCTAGGAGTGAGCAGGTGCTGGAGTTGGAGTACGTTTGTAAAACATTGGTGGTGGGTTTTTGGTTTGTTTTATTTTCAAATTTTAGAGTCTTTTACATAAAAACATAAGAAATAGGAGCAGGAGTCGGCCATACAGCCCCTCGAGCCTGCTCCGCCATTTAATAAGATCATGGCTGATCTGATCATGGACTCAGGTCCACTTACCTGCCCACTCTCCATAACCCCTTATCTCCTTATCAGTTAAGAAACTGTCTATTTCTGTCTTTAATTTATTCAATGTCCCAGCTTCCACAGCTCTCTGAGGCAGTGAATTCCACAGATTTACAACCCTCTGAGAGAAGAAATTTCTCCTCATCTTTGTTTTAAATGGGCGGCCCCTTATTCTAAGACCATGCCCCCTAGTTCTAGTCTCCCCTATCATTGGAAACATCCACCTTGTCAAGCCCCCTCATAATCTTAAACATTTCGATAAGATCACCTCTCATTCTTCTGAATTCCACTGTGTAGAGGCCCAACCTGCTCAACCTTTCTTCATAAGTCAAACCCCTCATCTCCGGAATCAACCGAGTGAACCTTCTCTGAACTGCCTCCAAAGCAAGTATATCCTTTCATAAATATGGAAACCAAAACCCTGTATAACTGTAGCAAGACTTCCCTGTTTTTATACTCCATCCCCTTTGCAATAAAGGCCAAGATACCATTGGCCTTCCTGATCACTTGCTGTACCTGCATACTATCCTTTTATGTTTCATGCACAAGGACCCCCAGGTCCCGCTGTACTGCGGCACTTTGCAATCTTTCTCCATTTAAATAATAACTTGCTCTTTGATTTTGGCCCATAAACATCAGCCAGAGGCTGCTGAGGGGCCTGGAGTGCCGGGCCCCGCTGAGGACAATGCTCCCAGTGTGAATTTAATCAGGGGAGAAAATGTCTTGAGAAGGGAGAATAAAAGGCCCAAAGATTTGGGCCGGAACCCCAGGAGGTTTGGGAAAGGAAACACGGTGGTGGTTCAGTGCCAGATAAGGAGATACGAGCTTGGGATATTATCCAGGCAGTACATGAGGACTGTAGTGAGGGACGTTGCTTTGCCTGCCGACCAAAGCCGAATGTTGGGCTCGAGGTGACGGTCAGTGGGCGAGAGGAGGTGGAAAGACATTTACTGAGCCTGAAGGTTGGTGAGAGGCACTTAGAAGTATCTCTGCTGGATTCTGAAGAGCTGATGGTCTCATTCTGAAACCTGTCTGTTTACGTTCAGGTGCTGATAAAAAAGTTATAGACGTGGGACATTAAACTTTGCTCAGTAATAAAGAGGAGATACCATCCTGGAACACGGGTAGCCGATGGAACCCGTTATGTAAAAGTGCTGTTCCCGGAGGGGGTGAAGTCACTGCCCGACAGCATGAAGTTCGAGACAATGGAAGGAGTGCAGTACTTCCGGGTTCTGCATGATAACCAGGTGAAGGTTTGCTATCACTGTCTTGGACACGACCACCTTGTAAGAAGCTGTCCAGACCTGTACTGCAATAACTGCGGCAAGTCTGGACACATCGCTCGGAGCTGCAAGGCAGAGAGCTGTGCGGTTTGTCACAAAGGCCCCACCCGCTGTGAGTGTGAGGCAGAGGGAAGTCCCTAGAGCGACGAGGAGATGGGAGAAGGAGCAGGAGGTGGGAGTGGAGTGGCCGGAGGAGCGGAGCAGGCGGAGGACACAGCCGCCCGAACGGAATGAGGAAAGAGCGAAAAAGAGGCAGAAAATTGTGGAGCAGAAAACAGGATGGAGATAGTGGGAAAACCAAGTATGGTGGAAAAGGACAAAGTCAGAGGAGGACATCACGGGTCAGGGATAGAGTCGAGCCATAATATGGCTCACCTCTCCCTAAAGAATCAGGTGTCCGTGGGGGGAGCAGAGGCAGGTGCGAGGGGCAGGGTAAGTGTAAGTACTCCAAAGAGAGACGGGGAGTTGGACATCTCGGGGGAGCAGGAAGGGGAAAGACTAGGAGAGGGTGCAAGGGGCAGGAGCCTTAAAGGTGCAGCAGGACGGGAGCAGGGAGTCAAAAGACGGCAAAAGGGAGCAAGATGGGTGGAGAGGCGCCATTGTCCCAGAGAGAGAAGAAACAGGGAGCAAGGGTCAGCGGTGGGGGTGAGGCCGAAGGGAGTGGCACTGTTGGAGAAACCACGTTAGTAGGAGGACTCTCTCAGGGAGATTCTGTATCTGACGGGGAACAGGGACGGGAGATTACAGAAGAGCTGGAGAGTGAGGAGTCAGAGGGGGGTGGAGACTGGGGGGTGGGGGGGTGGGGGAGGGCATTATGTGGAAAGGGAAAGGTTAGTGAGGGGCAGAAGGAGGGAGAAGGGGCAGTTCCTCGGCCTAAATTTAATGTAAGGAAGTGGCTGAAACTGCCGGGGAAGTTCAAACTGGAGGTTCAGAAGAAATCAACAGCTGCCCAAAAGATTGTGGAGGAGCCCGAGAGGAGGGAAGGGCCGGAGATTAAATGATGATGGGGGGGGGGGATTATCGGGCACACTTCTTTTATTAGGAGCAATGATTACATTGGTCTCGATTAATGTGAACGGACTGAGGGGGGAGAAGAAATTGCAGCAGTTGCTGCAGTGTTTTAAAGACATGGACCTGTTGTGTCTGCAAGAAACCTTTTGGGATGAGGATATCCTCGAAAGGGTTCGGAAGGTTTGGAGAAGTGTTTGCAAGTTGCACAAATAATAACCGTAGAGGGGTGGCTGTGTTAGTGAGTTCGTCCATAAAAGAGAACGTTGCTCTGGTGGACAAGGACACTGAGGGGAGATTTTTACAGCTAAAGGTACAAATGGACGAATTGAATTGTGATCTCTTTAATATCTATGCACCAAATGAACATTGCAAGTGGCGTGAGTTTTTTCGGTGGTTATTCAGAGAAGTGGCAGAGGCAGAAAACCCTTGTATAGTGCGGGATTTTAATGTATTTTTATCTCAGATAGATATTTCAGCCCAAATAACCTTTAAGGATGATAACTCCAGAGAGATGATTGTAAAAATGATGGAAAATTTAAATTTGAGAGACTATGGAGGGATCAGAACCCCATAAAAAGGGAGTTCTCCAGAAGAGGTTGTGTAAGTGATGCTTTAAAACCGAGCCAAATAGATTGTGTGTTAATGCGGGAAGGGTTAAGTTCTGAGGTGATGGAGATCTATTATAAAAAGGTATTTTTTAGTGACCACTCAGTTTTGGTTCTTGAAATTAAGAACAGCAGGTTTAAGATCGGTCCAGGGGTGTGGATTTTAAACAATCGCATCTGAAAGAAATTGCTTTTAAAGAAGGGATTTTAAATATAATAAACAATGCTCGGAAGGAACCTTTATTCTTGAAAGGAAAAAGAGTTTGGTGGGACAATTTCAAATATGAGGTAAAAGTTTTTCGGCAGGTTATGGGAAAGAGAGAGCAACAGCTAACCGGCGTCAAGAAGAGAATATAAACAGAAGGTTTACAGATATCTGTAAAGCATTTGACGGAGGGGACAAGGGAGCAGAGACTAAGTGGGTGGTTTTAAAGGAAGAGCAGGAATTATTGCAAGTTTGAAAATGCAAGGGGACCATTCTCTGCACAAAGGTAAAGAGGCATTGGTGGGAGAAAGATGCACTCGATATTTTCTAGAGCAAGAGAAGTTGCGACAAAAGTTATCATTAATTGGAGAGTTGAAGGTTGGGGAAAAGATCATTAATGAAAGTGAGGAGATTACAGAGGCAGCTAGTAGCTTTTATCAAGAGTTATATACAAAAGAAGACATTTGCAAATTGGCGATGGAGAAGGTTAGTGCTTTTATTGACGAGGGTTTAAAGGAGGATGAGAGAAGCAGGTGTGACAAAGAAGTAGGATTAGCGAAAATAAAAGTAACAATAAGTGGAATGAAGTGCGGCGGGGGGAGCCTAGGGTCTGATGGACTATGTGCAGAATTTTATAAAGAATTTTTAGAGATTTTAAGTCCATTGGTCTTGGAGGTTTTTAAGGAGATTAAAACTGAGGGAAGCCTGGCTCCATCTTTAAAGCAAGGTATCATAAGCTTAGCTTATAAAAATAAAGGGGTAGAAGGGATCTGAAGAATTGGAGGTCCATCACATTATTAAATGTGCATTCTAAGATCTTGGCGAGGGTTATGGCACACCGTATGAAGGAGGTGATGCCGCAGATAGTTTCGCCCTCTCAGTCCTGTGGAGTCATAGGCCGGGACATCATTGACTCTGTGGTCTCAATCCCAGATGCGATAGAACTCATGGAAGAGACTGGGTGGGAAGCTTATGTGATAAAGATGGATCAAGAGAAAGCCTTTGATAGGGTCGCTCATGAGTTTTTATTGATGGTTCTGGAATCATTTGCTTTTGGGAATAATTTCATTGAGTGGATAAGGATTTTTTTATTCAAAGACATTTAGCTGTGTTAAATGTAATGGGTTTTTTATCCAAGTATTTTCCAATACAGAGATCAGTGAGACAGGGTTGTCCCCAATCCCCATTGTTGTACACATTGGTAGCAGAACCAATGGGTTACATGATGCGAAAGGAACAAGGCACAGTGGGGATGGCGGTTCCCAGTTCCGGGCCGGTGTCGGTGATACACCAATATGCAGATGAGACGACCTTAACGTTGAGAGATGGAGAGTCAGTGAGGAAAACTATGGGAGTAATGGAGGAGTATTGTAGAGCTTCAGGAGCCGGAGTAAATGATAGAAAGTCCCAATGCCGGTCGTGGGAAGGAGTAGGGGGGCGAGGAAAGCCCTTTTAAGGTGGTGGAGGTTTAGAAGTTCTGGGGGTGCAGATGGGATACAAGAAGTGAAGGGATGAAGTGGATCGACTAAATTGGGAACAGAAGATGATTCCAGAACCATCAATAAAAACTCATGAGCGACCCTATCAAAGGCTTTCTCTTGATCCATCTTTATCACATAAGCTTCCCTCCCAGTCTCTTCCATGAGTTCTAGCGCATCTGGGATTGAGACCAGAGTCAGCGATGTCCCGGCCTATGACTCCATAGGACTGAGAGGGCGAAACTATCTGCGGCATCACCTCAGATTTGCCATAACCCTCGCCGAGATCTTATAATGCACATTTAATAATGTGATGGACCTCCAATTCTTCAGATCCCTTCTACCCCTTTATTTTTATAAGCTAAGCTTATGTTACCTCTCCTCATAGATGGAGCCAGGCTTCCCTCAGTTTTAATCTCCTTAAAAACCTCTAAGACCAATGGACTTAAAATCTCTAAAAATTCTTGATAAAATTCTGCAGAATTTGAGAAGATGGGAAAGAAGGTGGTTGAAAGTGCAAGGAAGACCGACAGTGGGGTCAGCTCTCCTGCTATCTGAACGATGGTACTTATTGAGGGTGGAGGATATTCCTGTGTGGGCGGAAAAGTCTATCCGAGAGGCTTGTGTAAAGTTTTTATGGGAAGGTAAACCAGCCTTGGATGCTTACAACACCATCATTGGACAGCGAAATCAGGGAGGACTCAATTTCCCAGATATTGCTTTGAAGAAAACATCCTTTAGAATTAAATGGGTGAAGAGATTTCTTCAGAAGTCAAATACAAGTTTTTGGAACAGCTGTTTCCAGCACTTTTTAAAATTAAGTGGGATAGGAGGACAGGGAATATTGTATATGGAATGCAACTATATGTTTTTGAAATCGATTAAACCTCTCACCAGAGAGTGGTGAACCTGTGGAATTCTCGACCACAGAAAGTTGTTGAGGCCAATTCACTAAATATATTCAAAAAGGAGTTAGATGAAGTCCTTACTAATAGGGGGATCAAGGGGTATGGCGAGAAAGCAGGAATGGGGTACTGAAGTTGCATGTTCAGCCATGAACTCATTGAACGGCGGTGCAGGCTCGAAGGGCCGAATGGCCTACTCCTGCACCTATTTTCTATGTTTCTATGTTTCTATAGGGGGTTGTAGAGACTTGGGCCCAATTTTTTAAAAGTGTGCAGTTTATGCCCAAAGGTGCTGAGGGATTTTTAAAACAGCCCTTATTTTTGAACAGGTGGATCAACATTGAAGGAGAGGTATTATTTAATCAAGCTTTTAAAAAAGCTGGTATTATATATGCGAAAGATGTATTATATGAGGTAATTCTAGGTTGGTTGCCGAAAGCGGTAATGAGGATCATGGTTTGGGAGGAGGATCAGGAGAAATATAGAAACATAGAAACATAGAAAATAGGTGCAGGAGTAGGCCATTCGGCCCTTCGAGCCTGCACCGCCATTCAATATGACCATGGCTGATCATTCCCTCAGTATCCCTTTCCTGCTTTCTCTCCATACACCTTGATCCCTTTAGCCGTAAGGGCCATATCTAACTCCCTTTTGAATATATCCAATAAACTGACATCAACAACTCTCTGCGGCAGGGAATTCCACAGGTTAACAACTCTCTGAGTGAAGAAGTTTCTCCTCATCTCAGTCCTAAATGGCTTACTCCTTATCCTAAGACTGTGTCCCCTGGTTCTGGACTTCCCCAACATCAGGAACATTCTTCCCGCATCTAACCTGTCCAGTCCCTTCAGAATCTTATACGTTTCTATGAGATCCCCTCTCATCCTTCTAAACTCCAGTATATAAAGGCCCAGTTGGTGCAGTCTCTCCTCATATGTCAGTCCAGCCATCCCGGGAATCAGTCTGGTGAACCTTCGCTGCACTCCCTCAATAGCAAGAACGTCCTTCCTCAGATTAGGAGACCAAAACTGAACACAATATTCCAGGTGAGGCCTCACTAAGGCCCTGTACAACTGCAGTAAGACCTCCCTGCTCCTATACTCAAATCCCCTAGCTATGAAGGCCAACATGCCATTTGCCTCGTTCACTGCCTGCTGTACCTGCATGCCAACTTTCAATGACTGATGAACCATGACACCCAGGTCTCGTTGCACCTACCCTTTTCCTAGTCTGCCGCCATTCAGGTAATATTCTGCCTTCGTGTTTTTGCCCCCAAAATGGATAATCTCACATTTATCCACATTTTACTGCATCTGCCATGCATTTGCCCACTCACCTAACCTGTCCAAGTCACCCTGCAGCCTCTTAGCGTCCTCCTCACAGCTCACACCGCCACCCAGTTTAGTGTCATCTGCAAACTTGGAGATATTACACTCAATTCCTTCATCTAAATCATTGATGTATACTGTAAATAGCTGGGGTCCCAGCACTGAGCCCTACGGCACCCCACTAGTCACTGCCTGCCATTCTGAAAAGGACCCGTTTATCCCGACTCTCTGCTTCCTGTCTGCCAACCAGTTCTCTATCCACGTCAGTACATTACCCCCAATACCATGTGCTTTGATGGAGGCAGAGGAAAAAGCAATTAAGATCATGTGTGAGAAGATTGTGAGGGCAATGCCACAGGATTGGATGGAAGAAATAAATACGCAGATCTCCAAAGGAGGTATAATGCGTCCAGTTTTTCCAAGCTTTCTGCTGGAGAAAGGGGAGGAGTTGGTCCAAGTTGACAACTGCAATACTCGAGATTTCTATGAGATCAGGTCAGGAGTTTTGGCAGAATATATACCCACAGCTGGACTTCAACAGGACTTGGAAGGGAGTGTGGCGAATTTTAAATGTTCAGCATGGATTGAACTGAATTACAAATTGGCTCATAACCTGGTTTTTACCGTGATGGTCTTATGTAAGATTGGGCAAGTCGAGGTGGCAACTTGCCCAGTGCGTGGGACGCGGGATCCACTTGCTGGTGTTATGTCCGCAGTTATAGGATTTTAAATACTATGTTCGACAGTTGTGTGAGGATTTCTTGCTGGGTGAGGACTGAAGAGCAAGAATGGGACTCAGTGTTGAGATGGGAATTGCAGGAGAGTCTGCCCGAGTCTAGCGGAGCGGCAATTAATTTAATGTTCAGTTTGGCGAGATTTGTGATTGTGCAAAGAAGGAATGCTCTGTTTTTTAAGGTGAGGAGAATAAACCTAAAAGAGTGTTTTAAATATAAACTAAAAGATCATTATAATATAATCATTGGATATATTCAAGAGGGAGTTAGATGTGGCCCTTACGGCTAAAGAGATCGAGGAGTATGGAGAGAAAGCAGGAAAGGGGTACTGAGGGAATGATCAGCCATGATCATATTGAATGGGGATGCAGGCTCGAAGGGCCGAATGACCTACTCCTGCACCTAATTTCTATGTTTCTATGTTTCTATAAGGCTCTGTGTATGTTTTATTCAGTAAGAATTTAAAAATAACATTTTATGATCAATTTGTAAAGTACAATAGATTATTATATGTTACAGGAGACAAATTAAATTTCAGGTTTTGATGTAAATATGTGTTGGAGGAGCGGTTGTGCAGAGGGGCGGTATGGATTTGTACGATACAAGGGAATCATCACGATGTTGTTAATGTTCAATAAATATTAATTTTTTGTAAAGTGGGTAGCACCCTTGCCTCTGAGTCAGAAGGTTATGGGTTCAAGTCCCACTCCAGGAACTTGTGCACATAAATCTAGGCTGACACTCCCAGTGCAGTACTGAGGAAGTGCTCCACTGTCGGAGGGGCAGTACTGAGGGAGTGCTGCACTGTCGGAGGGGCAGTACTGAGGGAGTGCTGCACTGTCAGAGGAGCAGTACTGAGGGAGCGCTGCACTGTCGAAGGGTCAGTACTGAGGGAGTGCTGCACTGTGGGAGGGGCAGTACTGAGGGAGTGCTGCACTGTCGGAGGGGCAGTACTGAGGGAATGCTGCACTGTCGGAGGGGCAGTACTGAGGGAGCGCTGCACTGTCGGAGGGGCAGTACTGAGGGAGTGCCGCACTGTGGGAGGGGCTGTACTGAGGGAGCGCTGCACTGTGGGAGGGGCATCTTTCAGCTGCGACATTAAACCAAGGCTCCTTCTGCCCTTGGCTACTGTTTCGAAGAAATTATCCCCGGTGTCATAGCATCATAGAAATGTACAACACGGAAGGAGGCCAATCCGGCCCACCGTGTCCGCGCCGGCCGACAAGACCCTATCCAGCCAATCCTACTTTCCAGCCTTGTAGGTTGCAGCACAATAACTGCACATCCAAGTACTTTTTAAATGTGGTGAGGGTTTCTGCCTCTACCACCCTTTCAGGCCGTGGATTCCAGACCCCCACCACCCTCTGGGTGAAGACATTTCCCCTCTAAACTCCTCTAAACCTCCTACCAATTACTTTCAATCCTGGTTGTTGACCCCTCCTCCAAGGGAATCAGGTCCTTCCTATCCACTCTATCCAGACCCCTCATAATTTTATACACCTCAATCAGGTCTCCCCTCAGCCTCCTCTGTTCCAAAGAAAATTACCCCAGCCGATCCAATCTTTCCTCATAGCCAAAATTCTCCAGTCCAGGCAACATCCTGGTAAACCTCCTCTGCACCCTCTCCAGTGCAATCACATTCTTCCTGTAATGTGGTGACCAGAACTGCACGCAGTACTCCAGCTGTGGCCTAACCAGTGTTTTATACAGTTCAAGCATAACCTCCTTGCTCTTGTATTCCATGCCTCAACTAATAAAGGCAAGTATTCCATATGCCTTCTTAACCACCTTATCTACCTGGCCTGCTACCTTCAGGGATCTGTGGACCTGCACTCCCAGGTCCCTTTGTTCCTCTACATTTTTCAGTGTCGTACCATTTAATGTGTATTGCCTTGCCTTGTTAGACCTCCCCAAATGCATTACCTCACACTTATCCGGATTGAATTCCATTTGCCACTGTTCTGCCCACCTGACCAGTACATTGATATCTTCCTGCAGTCTACAGCTTTCTTCTTCATTATCAACCACACGGACAATTTTAGTATCATCTGCAAACTTCTTAATCATACCCCCTACATTCAAGTCCAAGTCATTGACAGATACCACAAAAATCAAGGCCAATATTTATACCTCGGTCATTATCACGTTACTGTTTGTGGGAGCTTGCCATGCGCAAAAATGTCATTTCTGACAACACAACCGTGACTACACTTCAACTAAAAGTCCTTCTTTGGATATAAATCGTTTTGGGATGTCCTGAGATTGTTAAAGGTGCTGACTAAATGCAAGATCATTCTTTGTGGGTCTGTTAGAGAACGTAGACATTACTGCCTGTGGCTCCACTATGGAGTTTGCCGAGAGTGATAATCACCACTCCTGATGTTTCTGACACAGGCCCTTTGCAATCTGCCCATTCGTTTCAAAAGAACATAAGAACATAAGAAACAGGAGCAGGAGTAGACCATACGGTCCCTCGAGCCTGCTCTGCCATTTAATACGATCATGGCTGATTTGATCATGGACTCGCGGCCACTTCCCTGTCCGTTCCCCACAACCCCTTATTCCCTTATCGGTTAAGAAACTGTCTATCTCTGTCTTAAATTTATTCAACGACCCAGCTTCCACAGCTCTCTGAGGCAGCGAAATCCACAGATTTACAACCCTCTGAGAGAAGAAATTCCTCCTCATCTCAGTTTTAAATGGGCGGCCCCTTATTCTAAGATCATGCCCTCTAGTTCTAGTCTCCCCCATCAGTGGAAACATCCTCTCTGCATCCACCTTGTCAAGCACCCTCATAATTTTATACGTTTCGAGAAGATCACCTCTCATTCTTCTGAATTCCAATGAGTAGCGGTCCAACCTCCTCAACCTTTCCTCATAGCTCAACCCCCTCATCTCTGGAATCAACCGAGTGAACCTTCTCTGAACTGCCTCCAAAGCAAGTATATCCTTTCGTAAATATGGAAACCAAAACTGCACGCAGTATTCCAGGTGTGGCCTCACCAATACCCTGTATAACTGTAGTGAGACTTCCCTGCTTTTATACTCCATCCCCTTTGCAATAAAGGCAAAGATTCCATTGGCCTTCCTGATCACTTGCCGTACCTGCATACTAACCTTTTGTGTTTCATGCACAAGTACCCCCCAGGTCCCGCTGTACTGCGGCACTTTGCAATTTCATCAAACTGTAGAAGGCCCCCAATAGTTCGTCAGCCAGAATTTAATTATTTGTTGCCGGGTCGATGAGGCCAATTGAGTTGCCCCCTTTCCTGGGACTGCTATCAGAACTGGGCAGGGCTTGTACCTGGGGTGTTCCCTGTCTGTCGGGCTCAGCATCACAAAGTGGGCAGTGAGTGACCTCGCCCGCATCAGGAGAGCTCGAAACATTTGTACTTTTAGTCATTTGCAAACCCAACTGCAGAGGTCTGCGGCACAGTTCGGGACCATTCGGCCCGTTGGGGGGTCCGAGCTGGCTCTTTGCTGCAGCAAAACCAAAACCATTCCCACCTTCACGTGCTCGCCCCGCGCAGCCCAGCATCTCCCTCTGCTTCAAATTATAATTGTTTTCTTTCAAAAGCAGCGACGCCCTCTGCCTCAACCACTCCCTGTGGCAAAGCATTCCTTGCTCCAACAATGCTCTCTGTCAAACTGCTTCTCCTAACCTCTCTCCTCACTCTGCCCACACAGTCTCCAGAGAACACAACCGCGACACCAGCAAAGACAAACCGATCCAGGCCGACTGGACCGACCTACCACCAACCCCTCTCAAAATCTAGAAGGTAATTTTGGACCATTGCCGAAAGCCCGTCAGCTATCTCCCCTCAGCCTCGATGACCAACGGCGAAGTGCTTGGAAGAACTGTGACATACGGAATGGATTACTTATAGAGGGCCCCACAGTACAACCTGAAGGATCAATCCTTCCTCACTAACAGTGGGCAACCATCAACCACCTCAGCACCGGTCATGGTCACTGCTGTCACCTACATCAAAAACAAATATAGCGCCTTTCACAATCACCGGACAGCTCAGAGTTCTTTAAAACCAGTGAAGTATCTTTGAACTGTTGTAATGTGAGAAACACAACAGCCAATTTGCGCACAGCAAGCTCCCACACACAACAATGTGATAATGGCCAGATCATTTTTTTTTTGTTATGTTGAATGAGGGATAAATATTGGCCCCAGGACACCAGGGATAACTCCCCTACACTTTTTCAACATAGTGCCATGGGATCTTTTACTTCCACTTGAGAGAGCAGACGGGGCCTCGGTTTAACGTCTTATCTGAAAGACATAAACTCTGACAATGCAGCACTCCCTCAGTACTGCCCCTCTGACAGTGCGGCGCTCCCTCAGTACTGCCCCTCTGACAGTGCAGCGCTCCCTCAGTACTGCCCCTCCGACAGTGTGGTGCTTCCTCAGTTCTGCCGCTCTGACAGGGCGGCGCTCCCTCAGTACTGCCCCTCCAACAGTGTGGTGCTCCCTCAGCTCTGCCCCTCTGACAGTGCAGCGCTCCCTCAGTACTGCCCCTCCAACAGTGCGGTGCTCCCTCAGTACTGCCCCTCCGACAGTGCAGCGCTCCCTCAGTACTGCCCCTCTGACAGTGTGGCGCTCCCTCAGTACTGCCCCTCTGACAGTGTGGTGCTTCCTCAGTTCTGCCGCTCTGACAGGGCGGCGCTCCCTCAGTACTGCCCCTCCAACAGTGTGGTGCTCCCTCAGCTCTGCCCCTCTGACAGTGCAGCGCTCCCTCAGTACTGCCCCTCCAACAGTGCGGCGCTCCCTCAGTACTGCCCCTCCAACAGTGCGGCGCTCCCTCAGTACTGCCCTCCGACAGTGCGGCGCTCCCTCAGTACTGCCCCTCCGACAGTGCGGCGCTTCCTCAGTACTGCCCCTCCAACAGTGCAGCGCTCCCTTAGTACTGCCCCTCTGACAGTGCGGCGCTCCCTCAGCATTGCACTGGGAGTGTCAGCCGAGATATGCTCAAATCCCTGCAGTGGGACTTGAATCCACAATCTTCTGACTCAGAGGCGACTGTGCTGCCCACTGAGCCATGGCTTCTCCATAGGAGGAAGATTAAAGCATCATCATCATGCAACTGTGGAGCTCCTAATCAGACCCTGGAGCACATCATCGAGCACTGCCCTCAGAGGGAATTCGCGGGCAGCCTACACAATATCCACGCTGTTACACCGGGAGCTTTGGCCTGGATATCCGACTGAGATATTGAAGTTTGATTTGCTTTTTGCTACTATCGTACAAAAGAAGAAGAAGAGAAGTCCCCAACCAGAGGAAATAATCTCTCCCTATCAAAACTCTTCGAGGTTTTAAAAACCTCGATTAAATCTTCAATGAACCTTCCCTGCTCCAGTGCAAATAGTCCTCGAGTACCACATGTGGAGCACTGTGCACAGTTCTGGTCTGCCTATTACGAAAAGAATATAGAGGAACTGCAGAAGCTGCAAAAGATATTTACGCGGATGACACAAGAACTCAGATGGTCTCCGTATTTAAGGAGGGATACACTTGCATTGGAGGCTGTTCAGAGAAGGTTCACTCGGTTGATTCCTGAGATGAAGGGGTTGTCTTATGAAGAAAGGTTGAGCAGGTTGGGCCTATACTCATTGGAGTTTAGAAGAATGAGAGGTGATCTTATTGAAACTTATAAGATTCTGAGGGGGCTTAACAGAATAGATGCAGAGAGGATGTTTCCCCTCGTGGGGGAATATAGAATTAGGGGGCATAGTTTCAGAATAAGGGGTCGCCCATTTAAAATGGAGATGAGGAGGAATTTCTTCTCTCAGAGGGGTGTGAATCTTTGGAATTTGTAAAGTCCTGTCCCCTCAGTACAGATTCACATGAGGCATGTAGTGAAGTCAAGGTCACTCTGGATCTGCACCTTTATTTCACAGCTCTGGAATGCTGCACTTGCCTGAGACCTGTCCTTATATACCTGTCTCTTGCAAGTGCAGCCCTGGTGGTAAAGTATGCTGGTGGTTACAGGTCATATCTTATTACAGTCATGTATAGCATGTTAGGATACAGTTATATATAATAATGTAAGATACATGACATCACCCTCCCCCAAGGTCTTATTGTCTTTATAGGTTCAGTCTCTCAGGTGGTCTACGCTCTCGCATGGAGCGTCTGAGTTGTGGTTCAGTTGTTTGCCTTGGTGTCTGTTTTTCTTTGGGTGTGGTTGCTGGTATCTCGCCTGGACTGTCTGTTTTTTTGCACATGCGGGCCAAATGCCCTGTATATTCACAATTTCTGCAAATAGCCTGCTGAAATCGACATCCCCTTGACGAGTGCCCACCCCCACACCTCTAGCACAGACCTGTTCCAGTGTTCAAAGTGTTTCCAAAGAATGAGCTGCGTCTGGCTGATCTCTCTTGAGCTTCTCTCAGTTTGTAGTTGATTGCTCGCATTGTGGGTTGATGAGGTGTGAACGGCCGTTCCTGTGGCTCTTGATGGCTTCTGCCTGCTGTCGAGAGCCTGTTCTACCGGTTTTGTCTGTGTGTGGGGGTAGCAGCTTGTTTAGTGCTGTGAACTTTTTGTTCCGATATTTCGTTAGTTGTTGTACCTGCATTGTAAATCAACCTCGTTTCTTCTACCCCTTCCAAGAATGTCTATGCAGCCAGTGCTGCTGCCTCTAACGTCAGGTTCTTGATCTCTATGAGCTTTCGGAATATGCCTGCATGGCCTATTCCTTCAATGAAAAAGTCTCTCAGCATTTCTCTCCTCAGTTCATCGGAGAACTCACATAAACTAGCCAACCTCCGAAGTTCCGCCACAAAGTCGGGTATGCTCTGGCCCACACAGCGTCTGTAGTTGTAGAACCTGTGTCTGGCCATGTGTAGGCTGCTCGCTGGCTTCAGGTGGTCTCTTACCAGTGTGCTCAATTCTTCAAACGACTTGCTTGCTGGTTTCTCGGGTGCCAACAGATCCTTCATTAAATCGTATGTTTTCGAGCCACAGCTGGTCAAGAGATGGGCTCTTCTCTTGTCTGCCTTATCGTCGCCTAACCAGTCTTTGGTTACAAAGCTTTGCTGGAGCCTTTCTATAAAGTCCTCCCAATTGTCTCCCGCATTGTACTTTTCATCTGATCCGTTGTTCGGCATTCTGTGGATTCTGTAATCCCGTAACTCGTCGCCACTGTAAAGTCCTGTCCCCTCAGTACAGATTCACACGAGGCATGTAGTGAAGGTCACTCTGGACCTGCACCTTTATTTCACAGCTCTGGAACGCTGCACTTGCCTGAGACCTGTCCTTATATACCTAACTCTTGCAAGTGCACCCCTGGTGGTAAGGTATGCTGGTGGTTACAGGTCATATCTTATTACAGTCATGTATAGCATGTTAGGATACAGTTATATATAATAATGTAAGATACATGACAGAATTCTCTGCCCCAGAGAGCTGTGGAGGCTGGGACATTGAGTATATTTAAGGTGGAGATAGACAGATTTTTGAACGATAAGGGAGTCAAGTGTTATGAGGAGTGTGTGGGGAAGTGGAGCTGAGTCCATGATCAGATCAGCCATGATTTTATTAAATGGCAGAACAGGCTCGAGGGGCCAAATGGCCTACTCCTGCTCCTATTTCTTATGTTCTTATGAGAGGTTATACCTATCAAGAAAGTATAAATATAAGATAGTCAGTAATAAATCCAATGGGGAATTCAGGAGAAACTTCTTTACCCAGAGAGCGGTGAGAATGTGGAACTCGCTGCCACAGGGAGTGGTTGAGGTGAATAGTATCGATGCATTTAAGGGGAAGCTGGATAAACACATGAGGGAGAAAGGAATAGAAGGATATGGTGATGGGGGGAGATGGAGAGGGGTGAGAGGGGGCTGGTGTGGAGCATAAATATTGTGCTGGAGTAACTCTCAGCCGGCCAAACTTCCCTAAATGGCCAGAAGTGGCAAAGGTGGCTGGTTACGCCCCCTCTGGCTGAAAAAAAACTGACCTAAAAATTCCTAACTAACGGTTGGAAACCCCAGTATCTGATGACACTGTAGCGGATGAACCCCAACTGGAAAGTCACCCCCATAGTTCTTAGCACAAGAATGCGAAGTTCATTTTGGAGGTGATCCTGTTACATAACTTGAGTCTCTCATCTCAGCTGACACTTCAAGGCAGTTCTTAGGGAGAGATGGACTGTCGAAGGAGCCGTCTCACACGAGGCTCTTTCTGCACGTTCAGGTGAATGCGAAAGACCACATGATACTATTTGAAGAACATAGGGATTGCAAGACAAATAAAGACCAAGGTTCATCTAGTTCACCTTCTCCCTTCCTGGTAGTCCCGTGATACAATGATAAAGGAGCTGTTGACTGATCACGGCGATCAATCTCTATCAATGAGTCCACAACAGACCCAGACATGAGGTGAGGAAAACACCCCATGTGGTGGCGAGCTTTAGGAAGCACAGGTCCACAGAATCAGCCGTGGCTCAGTGGGCAGCACTCTCACCTCTGAGTCACAAGGTCGTGGGTTCAAGTCCCACTCCAGACACTCGTACACAAAAATCTAGGCTGACACCCACTGTGCAGTACTGAGGGAGTGCTGCACTGTCGGAGGGGCAGTACTAAGGAGTGCTGCACTGTCTGAGGGGCAGTACTGAGGGAGTGCCGCACTGTCAGAGGGGCAGCACTGAGGGAGCGCTGCACTGTCAGAGGGAAAGTACTGAGGGAGTGCTGTACTGTCGGAGGGGCAGTACTGAAGAAGGAGCGCTGCACTGTTGGAGGGGCAGTACTGAGGGAGCACTGCACTGTTGGAGGTGCAGTGCTGAGGGAGCACTGCACTGTTAGAGGGGCAGCACTGAGGGAGCGCCGCACTGTCAGAGGGAAAGTACTGAGGGAGTGCTGTACTGTCGGAGGGGCAGTGCTGAGGGAGTGCCGCACTGTCTGAGGGTCAATGCTGAGGGAGTGCTGCACTGTCGGAGAGGCAGTACTGAGGGAACGCTGCACTGTTGGAGGTGCCGTCTTTCAGATGAGATGTTAAACCGTGGCCCCGTCTGCCCTCTCAAGTGGATGTAAAATATCCCATGGCACTATTGCAAAAAGTACTTCATTGGCTGTAGAGCACTTTGGGACGATTGGTGGTCATGAAAGGTGCTATAGAAATGCAAGTCTTTCTTTCTTTTTTCAAAGTCACCTGTTCCTCCAGAGCACACAACACACACCACACCTCATGTCTCAAATTACTCAATCCCCAAAAATTATGTCACAGGAGGCTCAGTACACTCATGTACTAAGCATCCTTCCATCAGCCATGATCTTATTGAATGGCGGAGCAGGCTCGAAGGGCCAAATGGCCGACTCCTGCTCCTATTTTCTATGTTTCTATGTTTCTATCAACCCAAAGATAGAAATGATTAGCTGGTCAGCAGGAGAGATTGAGCAGACTAGGCATATATTCTCTAGAGCTTAGAAGAATGAGAGGTGATCTCGTTGAAACATATAAAATTCTGAGGTGGATTGACAGGGTAGATGCTGGGAGGATATTTCCTCTGTCTAGAACCAGGGGTGAGGAGAAACCTCTTCACTCAGAGGGTGGTGAATCCCTGTAATTCTCTACCCCAGAGGGCTGTCGTTGAGTATATTCAAGACTGAGATTGATAGATTTTTGGGCACTAAGGGAATCAAGGAATATGGGAACAGTGCAGGAAAGTGGAGTTGAGGTCGAAGATCAGAAATGATCTTATTGAATGGCGGAGCAGGCTCGAGGAGCCGAATGGCTTGCTCCTGCTCCTATTTCTTATGTTTTGATGGTCATCCATCGCCTTGCTGTATGTGAGATCTTGCTGCCCGTACAATAGCTGCCCCGGTTGTCCTCACAACAACAGTCGCTTCACTCATTAATCCCTCACTGATAAGGTGCCATATAAGTCCTTCTCTTACTTTCCAAACTGCGGTGTCATTTTTTTTATGAGCGAGAGGTGTGAGTTGGTACTTGATAAATGAACGATCAGTTAGACTAGTCAATCAGAGCCCGGGAGTCAGTCCCACCATTTGAAATTGCCTTATTATCCCGCCCTATCCCGGGCTTGTCATCCAGGATTTGACAGCGTGTCTCCAATCGAACTTTATTACCCGCTGAATTGTGAATTCCAGTTGTACTCCAATTTATCCACCTTTACTGTCAACATAATTGAAGGCCGGTTGCTCAATGACCCCAGCGGTGGAAAGTTTATGATGAAAAATTGCTGCCCCTGATAGCAATTCTTGAGAGACCCGACTTCAGTGCTTGATAAGAAGCTTATCTCAGTTAATGGGTAATTTGAGGTTTATTGCAAATCTCCTCGGGGAACTCAACAACAAGTCCTTGGGTTTCCACAGCGCTGACAGACCCATCAACCATCCGATCACAGTATCACAACAGCTCGCCAACATTCACTGACGTAGTCTTTACAAGAAGGAAAGTACTTGCATTTATATAGCACCTTTCACCACCTCAGGACGTGCTAAAGCACTTTACAGTCTACAATTACATAGAATTGAACAGCATCGAAGCACTGACCACAATTGATCAGCTCCGCTGGGCGGGCCACATTTTTCGCATGCCTGACATGAGACTCCCAAAGCAGGCGCTCTACTCGGAACTCCTTCACGCCAAACAAGCCAAAGGTGGGCAGAGGAAACGTTACAAGGACACCCTCAAAGCCTCCCTGATAAAGTGCAACATCCCCACTGACACCTGGGAGTCCCTGGCCAAAGACCGCCCTAAGTGGAGGAAGTGCATCCAGGAGGGCGCTGAGCACCTCGAATCTCGTCGCCGAGAGCATGCAGAAAGCAAGCGCAGGCAGCGGAAGGAACATGCGGCAAACCAGTCCCACCCACCCTTTCCTTCAACCACTGTCTGTCCCACCTGTGACATAGACTGTGGCTCTCGTATTGGACTGTTCAACCACCTAAGGACTCATTTTTAGAGTGGAAGCAAGTCTTCCTCGATTCCGAGGGACTGCTTATGATGACAAAGAATTACAGAATTTACAGCACAGAAACAGGCCATTTGGCCCAACTCCATGCTCCACTCGCGTCTCCGCCCATCTTTTCTCATCTAACTCTATCAGCAAAACCCTCTATTCCCTTCTCCCTCATGTGTTTATCCAGCTTCCCCTTAAATGCATCGATACTATTCACCTCAACCCCTCCCTGTGGCAGCGAGTTCCACATTCTCACCGCTCTCTGGGTAAAGAAGTTTCTCCTGAATTCCCCATTGGGTTTATTACTGACTGTCTTATGTTGATGGCCCCCTAGTTCTGGTCTTCGTTTGAAGGTAGTCACTGTCGTAATGTGGGAAACGCGGCAGCCAATTTTCAGACAGCAAGCTCCCACAAACGGCAATCTGTTACTGAGGGATTAAATATTAGCCCAGGACACTGGTGAGAACTCCCCTGCTCTTCTTTGGAATAGGATCCATGGGATATTTTACGTCCACCTGACAGGACCTCGGTGTTACCGCTCATATGAAAGAAGGCACCTCCGACAGTGCAGGGGAGTGTCAGCCTTGAACTTGTGCTCAAGTCTCTGGTGTGGGATTTGAACCCTCGACACGCTGACTCTGAGGCGAGTGTGCTGCCCACTGAAGCCTATCGAGTGCCTGGTAACTGATTCTTCTCTTATCTACAGCCTTCAACCTCGCTACATCACAACCTTTCCATCTCTCTCTATTTTATTGCTAATACTATGGCCATTTCTCCTCTGAATTTTCCTCTCTGCACCTTCAACTTCAAATATCCCATCCAATATACTCATACTCCCTGCTTCCTCACTGTTGACTCATCGAGCCGACTCCTGCTCAAACTCGTTCTTCTCCGGACCTCAACAATTCAGAATTTCATAATTTTCCCACTTTTTCCCATCCCCTAAACGATTTTAAACCCAAACTTGATGCCACTCAACCAAGACACGTTGATTGACCTTGTCGTCGCTCATACACCTCTTAGCGATGACATTGGCCCTTGGTTCTTCGAGGAACATAGGGTTAGAAATTTAATGCGTTTGTGCCTCCCGTTGGCGCCTCTTGGGGGGGCGGTAATGGGGCAGAAATGCATTACCGCCGGGGTGCGACGCCGGTAACGCCTCCCGCCATATTGGACGTGGGTTTAGCGGGCGGCGCTCCGGCTTTGCGCCCCGATCTCCGGTGCCCAGAGATCGTGACGTAATCGCCGCATGCATCGCTCCGTTAGCGCCCCTGCCCCGGGAATTCACTTCACTACCGCCCCCCCGGGAGCAGCGGCGGGCGCAAACACCGGCAGCTGCGGGAGGCACGGATCGGGCGGCCGGCCGCTACCGGGGCGATGGTTAACGGCGAGGTGGCCAATGGAAAAAAAAAACAATGACCTAGCTTTTCGCTGTTTCGCTCTTTCCGAGTGTCGGGCTAATCGCACGGCTCCCCAGCTCCCCGGCAGTCCGGGTCGGTCCGTTTTCCTTCAGCAAAGTCGGCAGCGAGTGAGGGATGGGCCCCTCGGACGTTGGAGCGCTGCACGGACAAGTGTGCCGCACTGCTGAGGCACTGCCCCGTTAACGCCCCAGGAAGTGGAGCACTTGATTTAGCTCCACTTCCTTCCGGGGGGCGGTAACCCGAATTTCTCGAGCCGGGCGGGCGTGCCCCCCCCCCCCCCAACTGTTTCCGCCCCTAAATGAGCCGATAATGAATTTCACCCCCCGCAGGATCAGGAGGAGGCCATTCGGCCCCTCGAGCCTGTCCCGCCATTCAATGAGATCATGGCTGATCTGTACCTTAACTCCATTTATCCGCCTTGGTTCTGTAACCCTTAACACACTTGCCTAACAAAATCTTTCGATTTTCAATTCCTGCCCCTTCCTTCCCCCCAGCCTCAACAGCTTTTTGGGGGAGGGTGTTCCAGATTTTCACTGTCACAAGCTGGTCCCCAGCTATTATATGAACAAGGTGGCTGCCTTTCTCCCAGCACTTGATTGACAAAAGCAGTACATCCTGCTGATAGTTATGAATGGATTTAAATTTAACCTGAATTATCCTTTGCACACTGTAATATTCTGAGTGCCTCTTTAAATGCAATGACAAGTGTTAAATGCTTTCGTGTAAAAGTTTATTTTGAAGGGTTGTCTGTGTAACGATTGTGCTATTTCTTGCCATGAATGAGGCTGAAACAAACGTCAACTAACAGACCCGATGCACTTGCCCATGATATGGCAGCCCAGTGCAGGCCTATACAGGCAGCAAGGTGTGACTACAATTTGTGAACAAGTGTTTCCTGACATCAGCACTGAGCGGCCTGGCTCTAATTTTAAGACTGCAGCTAGTTTCTCTCTATCTGCGCTATAGATTATTTTAATCATCTTAAACACTTCAATTGAACCTTAATCTTCCATTCTCGAGGGAATACAAGCCTAGGCTGCACAATGGTGATTTTTCAATTCATGAAGCTGTCAGCGCTTGCATCATGCCCAGATAGGAACAAAGGATCAGGAGTAGGCCATTCGGCCCCTCGAGCCTGTTCCGCCATTCAATGAGATCATGGCTGATCTGTATCTTAACACCGTTCACCTGCCTTGGTTCCGTAACTCTTGCCCAACAAAAAATGCAGCTATCTCAAGTCTTGAAATTTTCAATTGACTCCCAGCCTCAACGGCCTATTGGGGGAGAGAGTCCCAGATGTCCGCTGTGCTTTGTCTTGCGCTAAAGGTGCTATTTAGTTATTGTTGCCCCCATCCGCTCAGGTGATCCTTTACCTTGGAAGAGATGTATGGCAGTTCCTCCTCTTCTCAACCAGAGAAGTACCTGCGTTTCTTCGGCTGGCACAAGGGTCTTTTCACATCATCTGAAGAAGCAGATGAAAGTCTAGCTTAGTCTCTAATCTGACAGACGGCAGGCAGTCCTGGACTAGTGATTGAACCCAGCGTCTCTTAGGAACAGGAGGAGGCCATTCTGCCATTCAATTAGGTCATGACTGATCTGCACCGCCATGCCATGGTTCAGTAACCCTTACTACCCTTGCCCAATAGCAAACAATCGATCTCAGTTCTGGACATTTTCAATTGACCACATACCCCACCCCCTCCCCCCGGCCTCAACAGCTTTTTGGGGGAGAGAGTTCCAGATTCCCAGCATCCTTTGTGTGAAGAAGTGCTTCCTGACATCACCCCTGAACGGCCTGGCTCTGATTTTAAGGTTCACCAGAGGAAATAATTTATCTCCGTGTCCCTTATTAAATCTGTTAATCATCTTAAAGACCTCAATTTGATCAGCCGTTAATCTTTTATACTCAAGCAAATACAAGCCCAGTCTATGTACCCGCTCCTCATAATCTAACTCTTTATGACGGTATCATTCTGGCAACCCTGCGCTGCACCCACTCCCAGGGCAATATATCCTTCCTGCGATGAGGTGCCCAGAATGGAATGCAGCACTCAGGATGGGATCTAACCAGAGCTTTAGGTAACGGTAATACCCACCACCCCTTTGTATACTAGTCTTTACTGATTCCTGTACTTGGATCCCTACATCTCTCTGCTTTTGGCTTCTCGCCATCTAGAAAATACTGTGATCTATCTTTCTTAGGTCCAAAGTGGATAACCTTGGAGAGTGATAGACCTCAGGAAGACATAGACCGGCTGGTGAAATGGGCGGACACGTGGCAGATAAAATTTAACGCAGCAAAGTGCGAAGTGGTACATTCTGGTGGAGGAGAGGAAATATAAACTAAAGATTACAATCTCTAGAGGGGTGCACGAACTGAGAGACCTGGAGGTATATCTGCATAAATAGTTGAAAATGGCACAGAAACATAGAAAGTAGGTGCAGGAGCAGGCCATTCGGCCCTTCGAGCCTGCACCACCATTCAATAGGATCATGGCTGATCATGCAACTTCAGTACCCCATTCCTGCTTTCTCTCCATACCCCTTGATCCCTTTAGCCATAAGGGCCACATCTAACTCCCTTTTGAATATATCTAACGAACTGGCCTCAACAACTCTCTGGGGTAGAGAATTCCACAGGTTCACAATTCTCTGAGTGAAGAAGTTTCTCCTCATCTCGGTCCTAAATGGCTTACCCCTTATCCTTTGACTGTGACCCCTGGTTCTGGACTTCCCCAATAGCAGGAACATTCTTCCTGCATCTAACCTGTCCAATCCCCTCAGAATTTTATATGTTTCTATGAGATCCCCTCTCACTCTTCTAAATTCCAGTGCAGGTTGAGAAAGCAGTTAAAAAGACTTGCGGGATCCTGGGCTTCATAAATAGAGGTATCGGGTCTAACGGTGTGGAAATTATGACGAACTTGTAAAAAACACTGGTTCAGCCCCAACTGGAGTATTGTCTCCAATTCTGGGCACGGCACTTTAGGAAGGATGTGAAGGCCTTAGAGAGGGTGCAGAAAAGATTTACGAGAATGATTCCAGAAATGAGGGACTTCATTTAGATGGATAGACTGGAGAAGCTGGGGTTGTTCTCTTTGGCAGAAAGAAGATTCAGAAAAGATTTGACAAGGGTGTTCAAAATCATGAGGGGTCTGGACAAAGCAGATGGAGAGAAAATCTTCCCATTGGCAGAAGGGATGAGAACCAGAGGACACAGATTTAAGGTGATTGGCAAAAGAACCAAAGGCGACAGAAGAAAAAGCTTTTTTACGCAGCGAGTGGTTAGGATCTGGAATGCACGGCCTGAAAGGGTGGTGGAGGCAAATCCAATTATGGCTTTCAAAAGGGAGTTGTATAAGTACCTGAAGCAAAAAAAATTGAAAAGCTATGGGGCAACGGCAAGGGAGTGGGACAAGCTGAGAGTCTGCACAGGATCAACAGACTATGTAATCAGCTCATTCCATGTATAAATATTCCATTCCATGTAAAACAGGCCATTCCATGTATAAACAGCTCATTCCAACATAAACATTTCATTCCATGCATAATCAGAACAGATCGTGCATAAACATTCCATTCCAAGTATAAACTGCACATTCCGTGTGCAAACATTCCTTTGCATGTATAAACAGTGCGTTCCACATATAAACATTCCATTCCATGTATAAACATGCCATTCCATGTATAAACTGACCAGTTCATGTATAAACATTCCATTCCACGTTTATACAGCCCATTCCAAGCATAAAAAGACCATTCCATTATAATCATTCCATTCCATGTAAATATTCCATTCTATGTAAAAATAGCCCATTCCAAGTATAAACTGCCCATTCCATGTATAAATGTTCCATTCCATTTATAAACAACGCATTCCATGTATACACATTCCACTCCACGTACAAAACATTCCATTTCACGCATAAACTTTCCATACCATGTATAAACAGACCTTTCCATTTATAAACATTCCATTCCATGTATAAACATTCCGTGCCAGGTATATACAGCCCATTCGATGTATGAACATTCTATTCAATGTATAAACTGCCCATTCCATGTATAACCATTCCATTCCATATAAAACATCCATTCCATTTATAAACAATCCATTCAATATTTAAACAGCCCATTCCATTTATAAACAGCCCATTTCATTTATAAACAGCCCATTCCATGGATAAACTGCTCATTCCATATATAAACATTCCATTCCATGTCTGAACATTACATTACATGTATAAAGATTCCATTTCATGTATAAACATTCCATTTCATGTCAAACCTGCACATTCCATATATAAACATTCCATTGCATATATAACCATTTCATTCCATGTATAAACATTCCATTCCATGTATAAACATTCCATTCCTTGTATAAACTGCCCATTCAATGTATAACCATTCCATTCAATGTATAAACTGCCCAATCCATGTATAAACATTCCATTCCATCTATACACTGCTCATTCAATGTAAAACCATTCCATCTATAGCCATTCCATTCCATGTATAACCATTGCATTCCATGTATAAGCATTCAATTAAATGTATAAACAACACGTTCCATCTATAAACAGCCCATTCCATGTATAAACATTCCATTCCATGTATAAGCATTCTCTGCCATGTATATACAGCCCATTCGATGTATGAACATTCCATTCAATGTATACGCTGCTCATTCCATGTATAAACATTCCATCTCATGGATAAACATTCCATTCCATGTATAAACATTCCATTCCATCCAAAAACTGCCCACTCCATGTATAAATTTTCTATTCCATGTATAAACATTCCATTCTTTGTATAAAAAACACATTCCATGTATAACCATTCCATTCAATGTATAAGCTGCCCATACCATTTATAAACATTCCATTCTTTTTAAAAATTAATTCATGACATGTGAGTGTCACTGTCAATGCCGTAATTTATTGCCCATCTGTAATTTCCCTTGAGAAGCTGGTGATGAGCCGCCTTCTTGAACCGTTGTAGTCCGTGATGATGGCAGTTCCAGGATTTTTACCCAATTACAATGAAAGAACAGCAATACACATATTCCATGCATATATATTCCATTCCATTTATGAACAGCTCATTGCATGCATAAACAGTTCATTCCTTGTATAACCATCTCATACCAAGTATAAACAGCCCATTCCATGTATACACATTCCATTCCATCTATAACCATACCATTCCATATATAAACATTCCACTCCATGTATAAACAGCCCATTCCATCTATAAACATTCCATTCCATGTATAAACATTTCATTCTGTGTATATACTTTCCATTCCATGTATAAACAGTCCATTCCATGTATAAATAGTCCATTCCACGTATAAATAATCCATTCCATGTGTAAACATTCCATTCCACGTATTAATATTCCATTCCTCGTATAATCTTTCCATTCCACATTTGAACAGCACATTCCATGTATAAATATTCCATTTGTAGGGTGTTTGTTTTTCACTCTACTCTGATTCTCAGACCTCGGAACTTAAAGTGGGAAAGGACAACATACGGCACAAAATTTAGGCTTAACCCAGTGTCAGTTTTATTACACAACAAAAACCGACTAAAACTACAGGACTAGACTTCTGAGAGAAATTGACAAGACACACAATCACCAGCCCTGGCTGTAGCTATTGTAGGTTCGTGGTCATTGGTTCCGTGACCTGTTGGTTCTTCTGGCCGTTCTCTACAGTGCTGTTCCTGTTCCTGTCCTTCTGTCTCTCTGTTTGTCATTCTTCCTTCGTTCTTCCTCCTGCTTCTGTTACTTTCCTTCCCTTCTGTGCGAGCTTGTGTTTCTGTGTCCGTATATTTATATCCACATTATGAATAAGTTTCCCACTGGGCCGGGGTCCGATTAATGTATCTGGATCGATGTGGTGATTTGTTTAACTGGCTGTGGTGATGACTTTGAATGGCTACTAATTTGCACATGGAGTTGACAGTGCAAAAGATAACTCCTTATACTTAATGCCCTGTCATCCAAAAATGTGCATTTCGTAGGGTCCTTTGTAGTCCTGGTTTTCTTGCAGGTTTGTAATCTCTGGGGTATCAATGTCTTTTGTATGTACGCATAACCAATTTTCGTCCTTGACCACAAAGATCACTTTAATGGGTGCTCAGTCACCACTTGCCTCAGACTGGCACCTGTTCCGCTCCCAGGTAGTCCAACAGGTTTTTTTTTACTTTAACACAGTTTGTTTTACTTTAAAACTGTTTGTTTGTGGCCTCTTCCTGTGCCTTGTTCCAAGAAAAATAGGTGTATCTTACACATTACATGTATAAATTTTCCATTCTATATAAAAACATTCCATTCCATGTATAAACATTCCATTCCATGTATAAACATTCCATTCATTATATGAAAAACATTCCATGTTTATAAAAAATAATTCATGCCATGTGAGTGTCACTGTCAATGCCGTAATTTATTGCCCATCTGTAATTTTCCTGGAGAAGCTGATGTTGAGCCGCCTTCTTGAACCATTGTAGTCCGTGTGATGATGGCAGTTCCAGGATTTTTACCCAACTACAATGAAGGAACAGCAATACACATATTCCATGCATATATATTCCATTCCATTTATGAACAGCTCATTGCATGCATAAACAGCCCATTCCATGTATACACATTTAATTCCATCTATAACCCCATACTATAAACATTCCACTTCATGTATACACTGCCCATTTCGTATAAACATTACATTCCATATATAAACAATCCATTCCATGTATAAACTGCCCAGTCCATGAATAAACTACCCAATCTATGTATTAACATTCCATTTTGTGTATAAACTGCCCATGCCATGTACAAATATTCAATTCCATGTATAAACTGCCCATTCCATGTATACACATTCCATTCCATGAATATACTTTCAATTCCACGTATAAACAATCCATTCCATGTGTAAACATTCCATTCCACGTATAAACAATCCATTCCATGTGTAAACATTCCATTCCACGTATTAACATTCCATTCCACAAAAACCATTCTATCCCATGTATAAACTTTCCATTCCATGTATAAACTGTGCATTCCACGCATAAACATTCCATTACATGTATAAACATTCCATTCCATGTATAAGCAGCTCATTCCATGCATAAACTACCCATTCCATGTATAAATATTCCATTACATGTATAAATTTTCCATGTATAATCATTGCATTCCATGTACAAACAGTCCATTCCATCTATAAATATTCCATTCCATCTATAAATATTCCATTCCATGTATAATTATTCCATGTAAAAACAGCACATTTCATGTATACACAACCTATTCCGTGTATAAACTGTTATGTCTCAAATAAAACAATGTGACTGAGTACTGTAGAATTGAGTAAGTGTGACCTTAGTCTCTTTATTTTGAATCCAGAGTGCTGGCACAGCATGGGAGGCCTGCTTATATACAGTGCTCCCAAGGGATGCTGGGATCTCTGGTGGCGGTAGAATGCTGGTTACAAGGTATTGCATACATAACATCACTCCCCCACCCCCCCCCCCACCCAAGGTCAATAGTACTCTTATTTACAGGGTGAGACGATCTGGAGCTTTCCGCTCCCTAGTCGATCGTCTCGGTACAAACACAGGTGCAGGTGAGTTGGTTGGGCCTTCGCTGGGCTGCTGGCCTTGCTGGGCTGCTGGGGATGATAAGTTCAGCTTCGTGGTCAACCGTGATGTCGTTTGCCACTTGTGTGTGTATCGGAGGGTCGAAGTTGGTGGTGTCCTCTTCGGGGTGCTCGTGGCTGTCTGTGAATCGCAGTTTGGTTTGGTCCAAATGCTTTCTGCAAGTTAGTCCATTTGCAAGTTTGACCTTAAACACCCTACTCCCTTCTTTGACTATGACAGTGCCAGCAAGCCATTTGGGACCATGTCCATAGTTGAGTACAAATACAGGGTCATTGAC